>NC_000079.6:102082546-102252546 GCF_000001635.26 Mus musculus | reverse complement strand
TCTAGCTGGGCAGAAAGCTCGGGAGAATTCCCTTTTGAACTTTCTCTGTCTCCAACCTCTTAGGAACAATAATTCTCAAGTAACACCCACTTTTTTTTTTTTTGGTAGAACATTTTCTTTTTCTTTTATCACTCAAGAGTGAAGCTAGGCTCTCGCATAGAGTAAGTTTGAACTCTAGCACAAGTTATCTGTGTGATTTTATTCTCTCTCTCTGTCCTCTTTGTTTGAAAATATCTCTTTATGTATGTTGTGATGTCTATGCCAAAATCATTAACCTTGAGAGGTGGGCCTAGGGCTTAAGTGTGTGTGTGTCTCCCTGTACATTTTGAAATGCCAGAACTTATACTTCAATGTGATGGTGGAGGCAGGTAAAGCTTTCATGTTTAATTCAATGACGAAGAAAGAGATTAGTGACTGTAAGGGGCTCGGGGAAACTAGTTTTCAGGTTGTTGTTTTTAATCCCTTCTGCCTGGTGAGAATGTAGCCTCCATTCCCTACCACATGAGAATGTAGCGAGAGGGCGATCATTAGACACACAACACCAGGGCCTCAAGGCTGTACTTTTCAGCCTTCAGAGCTGTAATAAATGAATTATTTCTAGTCTGATCAGTTTCCTGGCCTGAGCCAGCCTTGTTGCATCATCCACAAGGCGAAGACACATGAGAAGTAAAGAATGTGAGTCTTACCACTGTCTCAGCTTCCTAACTGGAGACAAAGCACATCTCTTAGGCATCAGCCTAATCCCTCAGAGTGTAACTTGGTGCTCGCCACCGTGCAAAAGAATATAGCAAAATCTAGCATGCAACAGTGAAAAATTCAACCTCTCATAAAAACCAAAACCAAAAAAAGACCAGGTATGTGAGGAACTAGGAAGTAAAGTCAAATGTAGAGGACAAAAACTTGTTAGAAATATCTTATGAAATGGAACAAGTAACACAAAATAGAAGCCTACAATTTCTTTCAGTATGAAATGAATAAGTATAAAAGATTACTTTGAAATTCCCGTGAAAGTTCTTCAGTGCTTACACACAAGCCTTAGACTGACATCTCTATAAACTGCTAAAAATTCATAGGCTGTCACCTGATCCCTGGACCACATGGTGTCCAGCCCTGTTTGGATCCATCTCTTCCCACTTCACTGCTCCAGCAGACCATCTTGAAAAATGCTGTCCTTGAATGGTTACCTGAAAGTGCTAACACTACTGAGTGGATTATGTCATCTCTGGGACTGGGACCCAGGGATGCATGACATAGGGGTTTTCTGTTATTTCCCGTACCCCATGAGGATACATGGAGCTGTGACCCAAATTTGTAGAGAGAATTGGAACAATAGCACATTTGGAAGGCTTAATTAGCAGTCATTTTCTATAACTGGAGGCCTGAGATAGGAAATAAAACGGTTCAGTGCCTATTCCCCACCCCACCTCTCTTGGCATGGGCACCATAGAAAACAGCACTAAATCACTACCACTAGGCCCACAGTTCACAAAAGGCTGGGAAAGAATTCTTCAGTGAATGGAATCCTGTGTGTATTGTATTTACAAAGCATGAAGCTTACAAAGTGGAAGTACTCCTCACCAGCTCCCTGTTCCAAATACATCCATGAGCCCCCTGCCCCAGAAGAAAACAGAATGTGTTGTGTCACATAATTAAAAAACAGCTTGATGGTTGCCCAGTCTAACCAAGTCTAAAGCTGTTCCATTCAAAGAAAGTGAGAAGAAAAGGAGAAAACTAGCAAACATGAACGAAACAGAGCTAACCAAAGTTCACTGGTCGTCTTTGTTACCTTTATCTCAGAACTTGGCTGGAAGCTGTGAAGGTATGTTTTGTTTCTATTCCTTCACCTTTTTGTCTATAGGGAAAAAAATACAATGAAAATATTTGTTAGTGTGCAGCTGACAAAGGATTAATATCCAGACTACATAGGAACTCAGAACAGTAACAATGAGAAATCTAACAAGTCAGTCCACGAATGGAATGGCCAGTGGAATGAGCAAGCTGTACTGAAAAGATGAGACACAAATGGCTAGCAAAGATACGAGAACGTGTTCAGTAATGATAAAGACCCAAATCGACACCATGGTGAGATTTTGTCAGTCATATTGGGAGAAGCAACAAATGTTGGTGAGGTGGGAGACAAAAAGGAACATTTATATATACTCTGCTGGTGCGAAAGTAAACTAGTATAGACAACAATCAGTATGGAAGTTCTCATAAAATGGAAATAGACTCAGCTACATCACTTGTGGGTATTTACTCAAAGGATTTCAAGCCAACATATCACAGATACTTGTAAATCAATGGTTTCTAAAGTGCTAATAAGTATAGCTAAGTTATGAAACAAATCTAGCTAACACCATAGGAATGAACAGTGTGTATGTATAATATATATATATGTGTATATATATATATATATATATATATATATATATATATATATATATATTCAGGTATAAGAAAAATGAAGTTATAGTGCTCATAGGAAAATTGATGCAAGTGTAGATAAGCATAATAAGTGAATTAAACTAGTCTCATCTATCTATCTATCTATTTATCTATCTATCTATCTATCTATCTATCTATCTATCTATCTATCTATAATTTGCTATGTCTAAATTTATATTGATGCATAAAACCATGGATGATGTGTAACATGAGGAGACCTGATGAGAAGAACAAAGGATCTAATGGAAAGGGAGGAGGGTACTGGAGTATGGGGAGAATTTGCTCACTATGCAGTGTACACTTGTGTGAGAGTGCCATTATACACCCCAGTGCTATGCACAGTTAAATGACTGTTAAAGCAAATGTATTGATAAAAGGGTTGTTATGTAACACTGTATGCACAGTGAATGTCTATGGTGAGATTAAATGCAGTGTTGACACAATGATAACAGGAACTGTCCCTTTTAGAAAAGGTTTAAATGAGAACATACATAGGTCAATTGGCACACACTGAGTGCTCACTAAATACTAAATATGTATCTGTATATCCACATTTTTCCAAGATTTTTAAAAACCATATCCTTCCTTTACATGAATACTTCCACTACTTAAAGCCTTCCAAGAGTTGAAATTGGGGATGGAGAGAAGAAAGCATTTGGCTCTGACTCGGACCCAAATCCCAGTCTCCTTCATTTCCTAGCTCATTTCATTTTTCTTCCAAAGATTGTGTGTAATTTTTCTTACAGTAAAACCCACATGAGAATCATAGTATACAAGGATAGAATATGGATGATTTAGTTTAGACGGTTGACATTATTTTATGACAGAGCACGTCACACCTAGTCAGGGAGATGAGCCCCAGGGTTTGAGAATATATCTCATCTACACAAACAGGCTACTTGACATCTATTTCATTATCAGTGGTATTAGTACTCAAGCCCTGTTGACTGAGTAGCAGAGCATTGAGTGATGCCTGTCTTAAGTGGGAATAGGAACCTTGTTAGTATTCTGCAGAAGAGAAAGTCTGTGTATTCATAAGCTAGGCAAAAACAGAGATGGTTTTATTTTCCTTTAAAAATTTAAGTCCATATTCCTCTACCCTAAGTTGCAAAAATGCAAGCTCATGACAATTATTATAGGGTCAGAGAGGACACTTTTCCAAAAGGATTCCTGACTTGTGCATTCTTATCTGAACTCTGAGAGGGTACCTGCCCGGTTACAACTGTGGACAGTCTGAAGACACTGAATGACTTTCCTGATGGATTTTGGTGAGGAATGGGGACACTTATGGGATGACCAGCAAGTCATTAAGGATGAATATCTAATTACATTTGGTGGCAGTAGATAAAACTATTTGAAATAAAATTTAAAAATGAAATATTCTCATCTAATAGAAAAGACTCTTTTAGTTATCTTCATGCTCAGCTAAATAACATTTCTGAAATGAAAACATGTTCACAAGAGACACTTACGCAGACTTTTCTTCATTTTAAAGATAAGTCTTGGATAGACAGAAGTGAGCTCTTGTACAAAATTGGACGTAGAAGTGGGTGAAAAAGACATACTAGGAACATACTTCTTGTCTTGCAACTTTCTAACTTTCCTTTTTGACATCCTCTCAAAAAATACTCTTGGACATCTTTTAAAAAAAAAAAAAGCAAGTTCTTTTATTGAACTCACCCACTGTTCCAGTCTTGTCCTGGATCTTACAATATTTCACACCCCTCTTCTGCAGTGATCCCCCAACCTTGTGAGAGGTTGTGATGTAGACATTCCATTTGTATCTGAACTCTCAAGTAATACTTATTTTCTGAATTATAATCAGCTATGAGTTTCTGGGTCAAGCGTCATCTACTGCATATAGGAACTTCTCTGATGAGATCTGTGAGTTACACTAATCTATGGTACGTGAGTGCCTACAGAATCCAAAAAAGGATGTTGACTTGCCTGATGGAGTTATGAGATGACCAATGTGAGGACAAGGAACTGAACTGGAGCCCTCTGCAAAAGCAAAGCACACTCTAAGCCATTGAGCATCCAATAATGCATCTTCTGAAGATTTCAAGGTGAAAGATAAATATTTGTGAGAAAGTAGTGAAAAGGAACTCTTGTATCTTATCTTGGAGAACATAAATTAATGTGGTCAGTGTGGAAAGTAGTATGGTGATTTCTCAAAAAAATTAAAATTAGAATTACCAAACTGAGTTTGGAATGTATGCCTGAAATTCTAGCACTTGAGTGACAGAGGGAGGAGGGCAACACATCCAAGGCCAGCCTGGCTTACATAGCAAGTTCAAGACACCCTGTGGTACATCATGAGGCAGTGTCTTAAAATAAACTTCCCCGGGATATAGCAATACTCTGTCTGGGTGTGCTTCCAACGGAAATGGAGCCAGCATATCGGTGCACACTCCTTCACTCATTGTAGCATTGTTCACCATAGCCAAGATGTGAAGTCACTCAGCGTCCATCAACAGATGAATAGACTGGAAAAACAAAGCACAGCATATATGCACAATGAGGGGCTATTCAGTTCTTAAAAATAGAAGGAAATTCTGCCACTTGCAACAACAGGAGATCAATCCGGATGACATTATTCTACGTGATAAGTCAGGCACAGAGAGACAAATACTGTGAGCTCTCACTTCTCCCTGCTATCTAAAGTAGGCACCATCACAGAATTAAAGAGTGAAATGGTGGTTATTGGTGACAGGCTTATGACAAAGGGAAGATACCATTAAAATGGTGGTAATAATAATAATGATAAACCCTATTAGAAAGAATCAGGTGTAGTATTTTACTGAACAGTTTAGTGACTAGATAATAATGTGTATTTCAAGGATTCTGAAAGAGATTTTGGCTGTTCTTACTACAAAAAGTAAAACCAAAAGGAAAACAATACAAAACAAAACAACCCATAAGTATGTGAGATGATGGTTATGCTAAGTAGCCTTATTTAATCATTGCACAGTGTATGCATGTATCGTAACATTATATCACACTCTATAAGAAAATGCAGTTGTCAGTCACAAATGAAATAAAATAAAACTTTTAAAATATATCTACTAAACCTGTCAAGCTGCCACACAATTACATTTGGAAGTACTCATAGATAAGATGAGCACAGTAATTAAGTACTTTTAGGATGCTATTCTACCCATGACTTGGTTCCAGGCAGTACTAATGACAGATCTCCATGGGCAATTGTGGCTGCCAAACACACACAAGAGATACCCTCTGAGAAATTCTATGGCTTTACTGAAACTGATTGTCTTGTTTACTCATAAGTGTACACAATTTTAAATAAATCAAATTTATGAAAATTCAGACTTGTCAAGTAGCAAAGCTGGTGAGTGTTAGAGAAGAGTCTTTAGTTTGAAAATATGAATTTCTTAGTAATTCCAGATTTGCTGAAAGTAAGATATAATTATATATGCCTCAGTGTTCTAGTGACATTTCCAATTTCTAAGGACAATATGAAATGGAATGGATAGAGAACAGTCTATGTGATGTGCCATACAGCTTAAGTCCAGATTACAAAGCCAAAAAATAGCGTAATTGAATTCTTGTTCCTAGCACTGATTTGCTGGAGTGGATTTTTGAACCTCAAACAAATCATTTTGTTTTGCTCATAGGGAAATGATATTAAGAAATTTATTTCACATAAAATAGTTTGAATTTCTGTGAAGAATGAAAATATGATTGGCTCTGGCAGATTAGTGGAATACATATAGAGAAAATCAGATCTTCAGAGAACATTGGCGTTTCAGAGGGGCTTAGCTTTCTGTCCAAACATTTTATATTATAGTTGCAAAAGCTGCAGAGGGCATTTTGGCTATTATGGTCCAGAATTTCTTCCCTTCTCCCCCAAGATTACAGATGAGTCTGTTTCCAAGGAAGAGTGCCATTGAATGGAGGCATTCTTGGCACCATGGGTCAAGCCTTCTGAGATGATTTCTCTGCAGTTTTCACTTTATGTCACACTAGGTATGAGATAATTTTTCATGTGTGTTGAGTGTCAGGGTTACTGAGTGAATTCAATGTTTTATAGTTATATTTTCATTGTGATGAACTGAAGAACATTTGGGGTTTGTTGCTGTTGGATCTGATTCCTTGCGCTTTGGCCCCTGGTAAGACAGGACAGAGAATGTGATTACAAAAGATGAAGCATCACACTATGCATACAGAAACCTAATGTAAATGGAGCTTTGAGCTTGAGTTAATCTGCATGATACCTAAATAATGCATTCCTCCTCCTCTTCCTCCTCCTCCTCCCCCACTCCTCCCTCTCTCTCTCTCCTCCTCCTTCTTCTTCTTGTAACATAGAGAAGATAGTTTCTGGGTTGAGAACCCCTTTCTAGTCTGCCTTGATTCCCATTCAGAAAGATCAAGAACTTATTAGCATGGGGAGTGGGGGGCAGTATCATTGTGGTGACCAGTTGTTTTGAAAGTAAATATTTTATTTCTGTTAAAAATAGATAGATTAGTTTCCAGTTGGCCCCAGTCCAGCACCACCTTGGGCACAAATTCAATGGAGGATCCCACAGTCTCCAGAGGACTCTCCACACTGCAGGCGCCCTAGCACACCCAGAATCTTGGGATCACTGGTGAGTGGAACTCAACATCTGTTCCAAAACAACCCAGAGGGGCTTGTGCCAGCCGGAACAGCAGGAAAGGAAGCCCACACGAGCAGTAGCTGTGGTTCTTTCCAGCAGCAGCCCTGCACCACCCTGGGCACAAACTTGGCAGACTGTCCCATGGTCCCCAGAGGACTCTGACACCGCAGGCTCCCTAGCACACCCAGGATCTTTGGATCACTGAGGAGAGTCAGCCTCCAGAGAGGACTCTGACCACAGGACTCAGCCAGGAGGTGGATCTGAGCTCCAGACATTTGTTACCTTCCCTGTAAGAGGAGAGCTAGCCTGCAGAGAGTGTTCTGAACACTGGGACTCAGGAGAGAGTTGGACTCTCAGGAGTGCTGACAGAGGCTAACAGAATCACAGGAAGAACAAGCTCCAGCCAGAGACAACTAGAACATCTAACAGCAGAGATTACCAGATGGCAAAAGGCAAATGAAAGAATCTTACTAACAGAAACCAAGACCACTGGGCATCATCAGAATCCAGTATGCCCACCACAGCGAGTCCTGGATAACCCAACAAACCCAAAAAGCAAGATTCTGATTTAAAATCATATCTCATGATGCTGGTAGAGGATTTTGAGAACTCACTTAAAGAAATACAGGAGAACATTGCTAGGCAGGTAGAAGGCCTTAAAGAGGAAGCACAAAAATCCCTCAAGGAATTCCAGGAAAACATTGCTAAACAGGTAGAAGACCTTAAAAAGGAAAAATCCTTAAAGAATTATAGGAAAACACAACCAAACAGGTGATGGAATTGAACAAAACCATCCAAGATCTAAAAATGGGAGTAGAAACAATGAAGAAAACCCAAAGGGAGACAACTCTGGAGATAGAAATTCTAGGAAAGAAATCAGGAACCACAGATGTGAGCATCAGCAACAGAATACAAGAGATGGAAGAGAGAATCTCAGGTGCAGAAAATTCTATAGAAAACATGGACACAATAATCAAAGAAAATGCAAAATGCAAAACTATCCTAACTCAAAACATTCAGGAAATTCAGGACACAATAAGAAGACCAAACCTAAGGTATAAATGAGAATGAAGATTTTCAACCTAAAGGGCCAGTAAATATCTTCAAAAAATTATAAAAGAAAACTCCCCTAACGTAAAGAAAGAGATGCTCATGAACATACAAGAAGCCTACAGAACTCCAAATAGACTGGAACAGAAAAGAAATTCCTCCTGACACATAATAATCAGAACAACAAATGCACCAAATAAAGATAGAATATTAAAAGCAGTAAGGGAAAAAGGTCAAGTAACATGTGAAGGATTAGAATTAAACCAGACTTCTCACCAGAGACTATGAAAGCCAGAAGATCCTGGTCAGATGTTATACAGACCCTAGAGAACATAAATGCCAGCCCAGGCTACTATACCCAGCAAAACTCTCAATTACCATAGATGGAGAAACCAAAGTATTCCATGACAAAAACAAATTCACACAATATCTTTCCACAAATCCATCGCTTCAAAGGATAATAAAGGGAAAACGCCAACACAAGGAGGGAAATTATGCCCTAGAAAAAGCAAGAAAGTATGTCTTCAACAAACCTAAAAGAATATAGACACAAGAACAAAATCCCAACTCTAAGAATAAAAATAACAGGAAGCAACACTTACTTTTCCTTAATATCTCTTATTATCAATGGACTCAATTTCCCAATAAAAAGACAGACTAACAGACTGGCTACATAAACAGGACCCAACATTTTTCTGCATACAGGAAACCCACCTCATGGAAGAAGACAGACACTACCTCAGAGTAAAAGGCTGGAAAACAATTTTCCAAGCAAATGGTCCCAAGAAACAAGCTGGAGTAGCCATTCTAATATTGAATAAAATTGACTTTCAACCCAAAGATATCAAAAAAGACAAAGAGGGCACTTCATACTCATCAAAGGTAAAATCTTCCAAGATGAACTCTCAATTCTGAATATCTATGCTCCAAATGTAAGGACATCTACATTCATTAAGGAAACTTTAGTGAAGCTCAAAGCACACATTGCACCTCACACAATCATAGTGGGAGACTTCAACACCCCACTCTCCTCAATGTACAGATCCTGGAAACAGAAACTAAACAGAGACACAGTAAAACTAACAGAAGCTATGCAACAAATGGATTTAACAGATATCTACAAAACATTTTATCCTAAAACAAAAGTATATACCTTCTTTTCAGCACTTCACGAACTGAATATATAATTAATTGGTCACAAAACAGGCCTCAACAGATACAAAAATATTGACATTATCCTATGCATTCTACCAGATCACCACGGACTAAGGCTGATCTTCAATAATGACATAAATAATAGAAAGCCAACATTCACATGGAAATTGAACAACACTCTACTCAATGATTCCTTGGTCAAGGAAGAAATAAAAAAAGAAATTAAAAACTTTTTAGAGTTTAATGAAAATGAAGCCACAACAAACCCAAACTTATGGGACACAATGAAGGCAGTCCTAAGAGGAAAACTCATAGTCTTGAGTGCTTCCAAAAAGAAACTGGAGAGAGCATAAACTAGCAGCTTGACAGCACACCTAAAAGCTCTAGAACAAAAGGAAGCAAATTCATCCAAGAGGAGTAAATAGCAGAAAATAATCAAACTTAGGGAAGAAATCAACCAAGTGAAAACAAAAAGAACTATACAAAGAATCAACCAAACGAGGAGATGGTTCTTTGAGAAAATCAACAAGATAGATAAACCCTTTTCCAGACTAACTAGAGGGCACAGGGATAGCATCCTAATTAACAAAATCAGAAATGAAAAGGAAGACATAACAACAGAGCCTGAGGAAATCCAAAACATTATCAGATCCTACTACAAAAGACTATACTCAACAAAAAAGGAAAACTGGGATTAAATGGACAATTTCTAGACAGATACCAGGTAACAAAGCTAAATCTGGATCAGTTAATGATCTAAACACTCCCATTTCTCCTAACCAGATGAGTTTAGTGCAGAGTTCTATCAGATATTCAAAGAAGACCTAATTCCAATTCTCCTCAAACTATTTCACAAAATAGAAACAGAAGGTACTCTACCCAATTCATTCTATGAAGCCACAATTACTCTGATACCTAAACCACATAAAAACCCAACAAAGATAGAGAACGTCAGACCAATATTCCTTATGAATATCGGTGCAAAAATAGTAAATAAAATTCTCTCAAACTGAGTCCAAGAACAGATCAAAATGATCATCCATCATAATCAAGTAGGCTTCATCCCAGGGATGCAGTAATGGTTTAAGATACAGAAATCCATCAACATAATCCACTATATAAACAAACTCAAAGACAAAAACCACATGATCGTCTCATTAGATGCTGAGAAAGCATTTGGCAAAATCCAACACTCATTCATGATAAAAAGTCTTGGAAAACTCAGGAATTCAAGGCCCATATCTAAACATAATAAAAGCAATATACAGCAAAATATATACAAAGAACTCAAGAAGTTGGCCTCCAGAAAATCAAATAACCCTATTAAAAAATGGAGTACAGTGCTAAACAAAGAATTCTCAACTGAGGAATACCAAATGGCTGAGAAGCACCTGAAAAATATTCAACATCCTTAATCATCAGGGAAATGCAAAACAACCTGAGATTCCACCTCTCACCAGTCAGAATGGCTAAGATCAAAAATTCAGGTGACAGTAGATGCTGTTGAGGATGTGGTGAAAGAGGAAAACTTTTCCATTGCTGGTGGGATTGCAAGCTGGTACAGCCATTCTCGAAATCAGTCTGGCAGTTCCTCAGAAAATTGGACATAGTACTACAAGAAGATCCATCAATACCTCTCCTGAACATATTCCGAGAATATGTTCCAACTTGTAATAAGGACACGTGCTCCACTATGCTCATAGCAGCCTTATTTATAATAGTCAGAAGCTGGAAAGAACACAGATGCCCCTCAACAAAGGAATGGGTACAGAAAATGTGATACATTTACACAATGGAGTACTACTTAGTTATTAAAAACAATGAATTTATGAAATTCATAAGCAAATGAATGGAGCTAGAAAATATCATCCTGAGTGAGGTAACCCAATCACAAAAGAACTCACATGATATGCACTCACTGATAAGTGGATATTAGCCCAGAGTGTCAGAATACCCAAGATACAATTTGCAAAACACATGAAACTCAAGAAGAAGGAAGACCAAAGTGTGGATACTTCATTCCGCCTCTAGAACGGGGAAAAAATACCCATGAAAGGAGTTACAGAGACAAAGTTTGGAGCTGAGATGGAAGGAAAGACCATCCAGAGACTGCCCCACCTGGGGATCCATCCCATAAACAGCCACCAAACCCAGACATTATTGCATAGGCCAGCAAGATTTTGCTGACAGAACCCTGAAATAGCTGTCCCTTGTGAGGCTATGCCAGTGCCTGGCAAATACAGAAGAGGATGCTCATAGTCATCTATTGGATGGAACACAGGGCCCCCATTGGAGGAGCTAGAGAAAGTACCCAAGGAGCTGAAGGGGTCTGCAACCCTATAGGAGGAACAGCAATATGAACTAACCAGTTCCCCCCCCCCCCCCCGAGCTCATGTCTCTAGCTTCATATGTAGCAGAAGATGGCATAGTTGGCCATCTTTGGGAGGAGATGCCCTTGGTCTTGCAAAGATTATATGGCCCGGTACAGGGGAATGCCAGGGCCAGGATGTGGGAGTGGGTAGGTTGGGGAGCAAGGCAGAAGGAGGTTATAGGGCACTTTTGGGATAGCATTTGAAATGTAAATGAGAAAGTATCTAATAAAAATTGTTTTGGGGAAAAAAAGAAAATAACCATAAAGAAATAGATAAATTAGTGGTGGATACATCTCATGACATTTTGAATCTGAGTTGACTGCCTTTGAGGTTTCTAGGAATCTGAGGTGTGCTGACAAGTCACAGAAATATTTAGCCACTAAAGCCATCATCTAATCCTGCGGGGGGGGGGAATCTGTCATCTTAAAGATATATTTAAAAACAATATTTGCGTGTGTGCATGTATATACACATATTTACCATTTTTTACAAGAACATGTATTTATTTACTTTGTATTAGCTTAAATCTGTAAAGGACACAGCATCACAAGAGTTCTATGTCCAGTGGCCTTTGCAGAAATGTTGTTTTGGAATTTGCATGACTCATGGGGGAGTTTATTTTTTCCTGATTACTCTGATTCTCTTTTGTTTGTCTCTAGTAGACACTGCTGGGTTTTGCTTTAAACACATAAGCATATCTTTTGCAGAAGTAGAATTCTTTTGCAGAAGTAGAAATCAGTTTTATTTCTGGCATAAAGATTTTTTTTTTAGAAGATGCATGAGCTCTCTGTAGTTCTCAGGACCCTGCTTGTAGCCAGGAAAAATGGCTTTGCGCCACAGACTTCCAGAATTTTTTCCCTGTTACCAGCAGGCCTCCACAGGCACTGAAATGGACAGAAATAGCTAGCCACTTAGCATCTTTATTCCAGAAGAGAAAGATAAATAATTAAGGCTGTAAATCCACAGAGCTCTCCAGTATGGAGTTACATGGGAAAAGAGGGTCCAACCCCAGCAGATGCTTCCTGCAGTAAGCAACTCAGACAAGAGAGTACAGGACAGTTCTCTGTGGCCATGTGGATAACCAGACTGTGTTGTGAGTAAATAGAGAGAGGATGATCTGAGATTAAATCCCACTCCTCCTCCTTTAGGAACCAAGTGGTCTATTTAGGATATTCTACCTCAGAGGATTCCCATTTCTTCATCTTAGAGAAAAGAGGATAACAGTTTGAAGAAGAACTCCTACTATAAACTAAACTGTGAAACAATGCTGAATTAAAAAAAAATAACTGCAACTGTGTGCTTTTGTGTGTGTGTGCACTTACTCATTCGCAAGTTCATATGTATGTATGTTTCTGTGAATGTGAAAGTGTGTATACATGTGCTTGGAGGTCACAAGTTGATAGCAAGTCTTCCTCTATCACTCTTACCTTTTGAGAAAGGGACTTTAAGAGAACTGGATTAGTTAACAAGGATTTTCCTATCCTTGCCTCCCCAGTGCTAAGATTTCAGACAGGCACCACTATGTCTAGCTTTGTACGGGTACAAGAGATTTGTACTCAGGTTTTCATGTTTGTGTGTCAAGCATTTCAGCAACTGAGTTATCTTCCCAGCTCCAAATTATAACTGGTAAATAATAAAACAAAAGTAGTTTGAAACCTACATGTACAAAGGGCCTTTTCTATGCAAAAAGGCCCGTAGATCAGATGGGAGAACTGCTTCAGCATGCTGGACCACTGAGTCCCAGATTAGCATTTTAAATTATGTGTATAAGTATGTGTCTTGAAGTAGGTTTGTGTACAAGAGCACAGTGCCTTCATAGGCCAGAAGAGGGTTTCAAATTCCCTACAGCTGCAGTCCCAGACAGCTGTGAGCTACATGTGCGCTGGGAACCGAACTCTGGTATTCTGCAATGGCAGTACACATTTTTAATCCCTGAGGCATCTCTCCTGGGGCTGAAAGAGCAAATATTTTAAACCAAAGATTGTAATTCGATGTAATTTAAAGATAAACTAATGTGATACTTATATATAGGTAGCAGTAGAAAAATATTAAGTATTTGTTTCCATACACTTCTATGCTTGCGTAGCTGCAACAGTCTTTGTGTATACAGTAAAAACACTGCAGTTCATTCCCTAGCAATATTTCCAGTCTGACCCAGCACTTCAGGCCACGTTTGTTCATGCTACATGGATGTGTCACATGACCAAGCGACTTATCTCCTTGTCCTAACCAGGGCTGCAGTGAAGCCACTCAATAGTGTTGAGCACTGTCAGAGCATCCTGGATTTGTCACCCATGTGCTTTACAGTCACATTTTGCTGTCACACAGTTAAAGATGTAGGACTGTTGCCAGTTTTTGTGGTCCTCCCTGTATTCATTTATGGCCTATGAAGGCACTGTGTTCTTGTACACAAACCTACTTCAAGACACATACTTATACACATAATTAAAAATAGAACCTTTCATTTTTCTTCTGAGTTAAATTTTATTTTTTTGAAAAACACATTAAATATAGCGGGGGTTAGGATGAGCCCAAATTACCAATGACTTCTGAAATGGTTCTAAACAAACTTCTGTCATTTTATACATGAAGCAGCACTCTTAGCATTGACTGTTTAAAACACTCAAAATATCTATCAACTCCAAAAAAACATTTTGGAAGATGTTTTACATCCTGCAGTATCAAATATGTCGCAGGTAATCAATCACTTGTGCAAAATAAAAAAGCATCCCCATATCATTAGTAGAAATTTTCATTTTCATTTTTGGTAATACACCAAAACATTAATTTAAAATAAATTTCCTTACAACTTACTATAAGTAAATGCTTGATTTGTGAACTATTTTATAGACCTGTTGTTTTAGTTAGTATTGATTGTCAGGATGACAGGGCCTAGAACCATTCATGAGACAAACCTCTGGGTACACCTGCTGTGGTTATCCAGACTATATTAGCAAGGCTGAGAGATTAAACAATGCAGGAAGATGCACCCTATACATGGATGGTGTGATTTCAGTGGGATGGGGCCCTGGACTGGATATAAAAGACATAGCAACCCAAGTACAAGTATTCATCTCCTGCTTCTTGACTGCATATGCGCTGTGGCCAGATCATTCCAACTCCTGTGGCTGTGGATTCTAAGCTATGATAGACTGTTCCCTGGAACTACAAGCCAAGTAAACTGTTTCTCATTGAAGTTACTCAAGGTATTTTGTCCTAACAATGGGTAAAGTAGCTAAAGGACCTATGTACCTGTAATATCATACAATTTTTGGCAAAGCTGTGGGGGAGGTTTAGTAATGGGAAACATTTAAGAACCCCCAAGCCTGTGATCCTACTAGAGCGGCTCAGACTGAATACCACAAGAATAAAAGTCACATTCCACTGACTACTGATGCAAGTCACAAATGAAATACTGTATTTAATAAAATGTCTGCAGATCTGCAATAACCCAGCGAATCTTTTAAGTGTTATATAAGGGCTTGCAGATATGTGAATATGAATCAGCTATGGAGATAGCAATAAATTATTTAAGTCCCTTGTTTTTATTGCATCTGGGTCAGATGAATGGTCAATATATCTATAACTGGAACATGAAGGTATAACTCAGTGGTAGAGCCCTTGCCTGGCATAAATAAGGCTCTGGGTTTAATCTCCAAAACTGTAAAGTAAGGAGAAAATAGCAAAATAAATATATAATATGCCTAGAGATAGGAAGTGCCTACAAGACACACAGGTGCTCCATCACCACCAGCAGTGGGCAAAGGGACACCCTTGTCGATGGTGTTGTTCTTAGCAAAGCATATGGCTGTCCTTTGTTCAATCTAGCTTGATTCTTGGCTTGTTGATTAAAGCTCTTTCATGCCTAGGACAAATAAAAATCAAATCAAATCCAGGCAGGACAGTGTGGGAGGAGGAAGACAGACAGAGATCTGTGTTTTTTCATGGCATACAGTGTGACAACAGAAAGATGCCTACAGCCCTACTCTGCTCCAAGTTACGTGGGCAAGCCACAGGTTCTCACTTGCCACTATACAAGTTTGTGAGTCAGATGGGAAAGAAAGAGAAGTGGAGCAGCTTGAGCATTAGGAAGAGAGATGGGACTAGACAGTTGAGGGTGGAGAGACCAGGAGACAAGACCACAGCCAGTCAAAATGCAGAGTTGTAGATCCCAGTCCCAACGGATGCATCTACAGCATAACTCCTACATCTAAGCCTCAGGGAACCGTGAAGAAAAAGAGGGCAGAAATACTCTAAGAACTAGAGAATCAGGAAGATTGCTTTGAAACTGTGTCTTGGAGTAATTACAGAAGCCACACCCACAAAGTCTCACTAACATGTCTGACTAAACATGAGCTGAACAAACAAGGACAATAACAATAGGCATGCTACTGGGGCAGGGGGGAGGGGTAGCGGGTGGGACTCAACTCTACACAGAAATCTACAAGCAACTAAGAGATGCTGACAGTGGGAGAAATGGCCTTCCACAGGGACAAATGAGCACAGCAGTCAGTTATCTAATATGATATGGTCAGTACTGCATACAGACTGAGCATGTGTGTGTGTGTGTATGTTTGTGGATATATATATATATATATATATATATATATATATATATATATATATATATATATATGTATATCAACAACTAATGGAAAGAAAGCCCATGGTGGTTTCAAAGTGAACAAGGAGTGATATATGGGAGGGTTTGGAAAAAGCAAAGAGAAAATGGAAATGACTATTATATATTATTATAATGACTATTAAACTATTATATTATAATCTCAAAACAATAAAAGAAGCAATTTTTAAAAGGTCTGGTCTAGTCTGCCAGATAAATGACATTTGAGAATAGCTCTCTCCATGAACTAAAGCACATAGGTGTGATTAGTAGTTTTAATTGTCAGCTTGATAGTCTGAAGTCTCAGTGAAAAATTGTCTAGATTATGTTGGCCTATGGGTATAACTTTTGAGAAACTTTCTTAAGAAGAAAGACCGATCCTTAAAGTGGCTAATACCATTTCATGGGCAGGGCACGAGGCTGAAGACAGAGAGAGACAGTAGAAAGCAGTCATGTACAGTCTTTCTTTCTACCCTTGGCTGTGGCTAGAATGTGACCAGTTATGTCTCTCAGGCTATTCCTGCTTGATGGGCTGGAATTGTGAACTAGAAGAAATAATTACTTCCCCAAGTCACCACTGTGAATGTATTTTATCAGAAAAAACAGACAAAAATGGAAACAAAAACAAGCTAAGCAGGACTTGGGGATGGTAATGTTCTAAGCACAGGCGCAGCCAAAGGTCCCAAGGCAA
Organism: Mus musculus; assembly: GCF_000001635.26. Lineage (NCBI taxonomy): Eukaryota > Metazoa > Chordata > Mammalia > Rodentia > Muridae > Mus > Mus musculus. The sequence goes on along the minus strand of NC_000079.6, from coordinate 102,235,596 downwards.
GAGAGTGGGGCACAAAAATGATCTTTCCAAAGGACTCTGGGATTTCACAGCTAAGGTTTTGCGGGGAAGGTGATCATGATGCAGCCCTTTGTCTACTCCAGAGAGGAAAGAGTTCCTGCTAGAAGAGAGGACTGTAAAAAAATACATCTTTTAGCCGGTATTATATATTCTCACTGGATTGTTGGTTACATCATGTAAATTCTATCCACACTTACATATTTATAATTCTTATCTAACCCTCAAAGCCAAGCCTTTGCGGTAGTTAATCTTCATTTTTAACTTGTCTGGATTTGAAATCACCTAGCCGACACACCTGTAGATGTGACTGCTGGGGGTATTTTCAGAGAGGATTAACTGAAGAAGGCCCACACGCCCTAAATGTAGGTAGCATCGACCCTTAGGCCAGAGTTGAAGGCTGAATACAAAAGAGAAAAGGAGAAGACAAGAGGACCAGCATCCATTTCCCATCTTCCTTTGTTTCGTGGCTGGATGCAGTGTGAGCCCATGCCTGCCTCATGCTGCCTGCCACAACGCCTTCTTAATATAATGGATCATATCCATCTTAAATTATCAGTGAACATAAATCCTTCTTCCCTTGTGTTGCTTTTGCTAATCATTTTTTTCACAGTGTGGAGAAAACAACAGATATAACCATAAACTAGCACATGCCAGTTTCTTATGAACACAAGTGGCCAGTCTTTGCCTATTCCAAATTAGTAATATGCTCTTAATTTTTACACTTAGTGGACTATAGTTAAGGAACCGCACTTTGAAGTCAAGCAGAGAGTTCTTCAAATTAAGAGCCTACTAGATCTCCAACCTTGAGAACACTGCACACATCCTGGGGGGGGGGGCAGTTTTATTCATCTCATTTTATATAAGGCTCTTCATGGGTGTGGAAATGAGAAATTGCTCTCTGGTGCTATTCTTTTCTGCACTCTTCTTATTGGAACATTTATAAGCATAGACTCTACAGGAAGACATTAAAATGGTAAAATTATTCTGAAAAATTTTACCTAAAATAGAAGCAAGTAAACATAAGAGAAGCAACGTAAGTAAGTATGCTTTTAGTGCACAAAAGAGACTCCTGTGGACATTACTCTTTTCATGTTTGGATGATGCACCTATAGCTTGAATAGTCTTCATCTTCTCCATTTTCCAGGTAAACATATGGCCAAGGCAAGATGGGAGATTTTAGCTAAGATCCCATAGCTTGTCTTTGGCAAAGCTGTAACCGGTATTCAGCTCTTCTTGAAATTTTGTGGGGTCAGGTGGAACAACTTCAGCCCCCATACCTTAGCAGGACTTGGAGAAGGGCAACCTCAAGTGACTAACTCAGTGGCTGTATTTTAAGCCTCTCTCTTCCTTTTTGGTTTTGCTTCCTTGCTGGGGATTGATGATGGAAATTATAGAACCCTCATTCCAAACCTTCAAAACTGTCTGATTATGTGCCTAGTAATAAGGATGTATGAAAAAAACCTTTATTCTGAATGGATTCTAGAGGATATAGAATTGAAACACAACGGCAGAAATCTCTCTGTATTATAAAGCCTCATTTGGGAAGAAAGGGTTGTTTCTGACTCATCTTTGGATCCAAGGATGACTACAGAGCCTGCCATGTGGGAAGCACCTGTGTGGTGTTTTGAAGGATCCTACTGGCAGCCCCTGTGATGATTGGTACCCGTTATCATAAACAGTCAAGCTGGAATAGACCAGACATCAACTGTCACAAGTAAATACGTCTCCTGACAACTTTGTGCGTTCTGTTCTAAATCTAGAGTGCTTACCTGGGAATGATAGGACAGATCCCAGATGTGTCTCCATAGCCTGGGAGACTCCCTCTACTTGGTACACAGAGGCAGTTGCTTTTGCAGTTGTTATGATCTGAGCTAGAGCTTCAGGTCTAGTTCATCTCCATGGAAAAGTAATTTTATTTATTTATGTATTTATCTGTGTGTAGGTGTGAAGTTATATGCACCACATGTCTCCAGGTACCCAGGGAGGCTAAAGAGAACATCGCATCGCATATATTTAAATTTTCTGGTAGTGTAAGCCATCCTAGGTAGGTACGGAGAACTGAACTCTGTACTCTGTGATGGACTAAGCATCCTTAACAACTGAGCCATCTCTCTAGTCCGGAAAAGCACATTGAAATAAAAGAACACACAACTACATCTCTTTGGAGTCTCTGCTTGCCTCCAACCTTGCCATGGAGGATGCAGGGAAAGATAGTGACTTCCGGAAGAGTGAAGAGCCCTCAGTATCTGCTGAGAGAAGACTGGCATTTGGTTTCAGTCTACACGGTCGCTGGAAGTTGACCTGGCTTGTCTTTTACTCCTAAGCTCACTTCACACACTCCAGATTCTATGTCAATATCAGCAAACAATTCCTGTTGCCATTTCCATTCTTGTAAAGGAGTTAAATTAGAGTGGAGGGGTGAAGTAACTTGCCTGAAATCATAGAGAGTGAGTGGCCAATGTCATTCTTCACAGCTACACTGCCACCACGCAATGTTGGCCAGGTGAGAGATGCCCTGCCCTTCTCTTTTCTTATAAGAGAAATGAGGGAGGAACACTGACTGCCTCAGACTAGAAGGAAAGGTAATTTGGAAAATGCAGGAAAACGCTCATTTCTCCAAGCATTCCGGCTCCTTCTGTTCTCTTCTGTCCCTCACATAACCTGGCAAGGGGAAACATTGCCTCTTGAGCAATCCTGTAGAAATATAAAGCTGAAAAGAATATACCTCTCACCAGAGCCAAAGATAACAAGGCTGATTTGTTCAGACTTATTATTTTGTTTCAATAAAAGATCTGTCTCTGGTTTCCCCAGCAGTCCCACAGAGCCAACCCAAACTGAAAAGACACGCAGCTCAGAGAGTGCAACCTCATTGTTGAAACATGACAGATACTTGAAGAATCAGGAAATTCCTTCTGTATTTAAATGGCCAGCTCCTCAGCCAACACAGTCATGGGTGAAAGAAGACAGCAATACAGTTGTGGCCTGTGAGGCACACAGTGGGGCTTCATGCCCCTGTAGGAACGGATACCCAAGTCTATGCTTGCCAGCTGGCACACATGGTCCATTGACAAGATATGCAGGGCCTGGCCTTCCAGCTTGGAGCAACTGCTGGCAGAACACTGTGAGCATGTCAAAGGAAGGGTGATTTTTTTTTTAAAGGCCCATCGCTGGTTTTGTTTCTTTAAATGGTAGCCACCAAAAAGTTGTGCAAACACTTCAGCTGCGGAATATTTAATCTGACATTTGGCATGACTCCTTTGTTGATCCAAGACAAGAAGAATGTGTGTACGCTCTTAGTTCCTTCATTGCTTACTGGAAAAAAAAGAAAGAAAAGAAAAAGAGAGAGAGAGAGAGAGAGAGAGAGAGAGAGAGAGAGAGAGAGAGAAGGAAAGAAAGAAAAAAGAAAGAAAGAAAGAAAGAAAGGAAGGAAGGAAGGAAGGAAGGAAGGAAGGAAGGAAGGAAGGAAGGAAGGAAGGAAGACAAACCAGATAGGGCAGTTTTATGTTCCTCCTCCTCCTCCTCCTCCTCCTCCTCCTCCTCCTCCTCCTCCTCCTCCTCACTTTGAACTGGGTCTGTAGCTGGATGTAGTCCTGGTTCCCCAGAAATGGAATGATAATTACAGACCGCAAGTAGGGAGATAAATAGTTATTTAACAAGGTGGGTGGACTTGATGCCTTTCCAGAAGGGGCTGATAAAAACTTTAGGGGGTCACCATAACTGTAGGAGGTAGGCAGCTCTTTCTTTAGAATCTGGGATTTCACGGTTTTGGAGCCTCTCATGGAAATATTACCCAAAAGATTCCTCCTTTGTTTTTGGTGAGAAGGAAAAAGCAAAACCCAAACACCAGCAAGAAGAACTTAGTGGGAGTGTCCTACCTGCTGCACTGGTCACACAGTTTGCTGCCTCTGCTCTCCAATTGCCAAGGGGAGACACTCATTCTACTCCTTCTAAGTTGTTTTATTGACACATTGCTTCCTTAGAAAGTGCATCAGTTCTGGATTACCTTTAATTAAAATGAAACAGTTCCTAGCTCTACACTAATGAGAACATGGTCCACCTAGAAAAGTCAGCTCTCCCACAAAGCCTAGGTAGCAGACAGTTCTTTCTCACTGTGTGGAGGGAAAGGACCAAGTCCTGAGCAACATTGCACAGGAAAGCACGAAACTTTCCAGATGCTTCTCCACTAGAGCATGGGAGCGGTTCATTGACGTCAGAAAACACAATTCACATCCCATCCTCTGCAGGCAAGCCAGTCATGCGGACTGGACTCATACCACAAGCCAAGGAAGACAAGCTATTCATCCTCCACCTCTGAATTCTCAGTGGCAACCACTCTGACCTAGAGCGGCAGCTAATATGATCTGTGTCAGAACCAATGATAAGAAGGCTCTGTGCTGTCACTTAGCGCTAGATGATGCAATTCTGAGTCAACAAATTCCTAAAACAATATTCCATTTTATTGTAGGATGGATGAAGCTGGACAGGCAGAGGAGAGAATCGGGCAGAGATATGCAACTAAAGAAAAAAAATCAACCAAAGACCCTGACACTGCAAAGAACATTGCAGACTGATAAATCTGGATATTTCCTTAGTTCTGATTCAAGTTTCCAGGCCACATTCCAAACAAAAGAATTTATCTTTGTTTTTCATGGAAAGTTAAAAAAAACAAACCCTTTTAAGAATAATGTCCATGTTTGTGCTTTTATGGTTTTAGAGTTTGAATAATTCAGTTTGATGAGAAAGAAACTTCTAGAATTCAAAGAAAAACTTTATAGTCAACAAGCAAAAATGGGCCCCACAGTAGGAAATGGCTGTAACAGTGGGTCACTCGGGCAAACACTATTTTGATTTAAAATAGATATGCAAAAAAACACTACTTACTTTCTTCCTCTATTTTGGAGGGTTTTTTTTTTACATTGAATATTTGTTTTACATTTATCAGGAGAGTGACAAATAAATAAATAAATAAATAATAAAAATAAACTGCATTTTTCCAAACTTTCTTCTGTTGGATATGAGCAGTCAGTGTATGGCATAGTCTGCAACATTTGCTATACATTTGAAAAGACTAGAAGAGAATTTAAGCTTCTCAATATATTTAATAAGATAATATATTTAAAAAGCTGCAAAGACTGGATAGCCTGATTTGATCATTAGTGTGTATAATACTATACGTCTATGCAAATATTATGCATAAATTTCAGATAAAAAAAATCTATGCATTCTTTGTCAAAAAACCTAACAGAGTGTTTTTTTTCTGGCAGGGTGTTCCTAAGTCCTGGCATGAGGTAATTCTGAGTGTCTTCACTGTGACAAGGTACACTAAGTCAGAAGACTGCTCTGAAAGCTTTCCAGAAGTTGTTCTTCTCTAAACAGCTTAAATGTGTTCTTCATCACCTTTGTCAAGTGTCGCTCATGTTAAAAGACCTCAATGTCATGTCTCAAGAATGAACAAGTTACAACTAAAACTCAAGTGTGGGTTGTTTCATAGAAATCACTTCTTGGAGTTTCTCAGTCATCTTAGTGGTCTGGTGCCACAAAGAGGGCATTAAGGCATTTGTCAGTAAACAGTTTGGAAGCCCCATAGGGCTTGACAAATCCTCTTAGGTTTCTTACTATTACCTATTGCAGGTGTTGAACAATCATTTAGGGCATAGACTGAAGAATAATGGCATCTCGCATGCTGACTCTACTTGACTTGAAGGAGTTTCTGGAATGTTCTGTTGAGAGGTTGTAGAAGGTGTGGGTGCAAACTGATTAACAATGGCTGTCACTTGTATAATGCAGTAATGTTGATAACGCAATTGGTTTTAAATTACAAACTGTATTGCAAAATTGGACTAGACCAGTTTCTACTGGTTACAAACTGATCAAGGTATCTTTCCCCCAGGGTTCAGATGGTGACTTTCTAAGCCTAACTCGGGGCAACTGGCACTATTCCAGTTTTCATTTGCACATGTCTCTGTCCATGTCTAGATGCTCCACGGTCATTTACCAAGGCTGTAGGAAGACCATGATTTTTACTGAGCACTTCAATAAACCAGTTAAGTCACTGTGACACCACCACCTTCCTTAGAAAACCATTGCTTCATATTTAAATGTTTTAAGAGGTGGAAAAAGAATGCTTTATTTTATGATCTGCCTTTACCTTCATCTTTCCCTATCCCTGTATTATCTCCTCCATGAAAGGGACAGTTTAAAAGAAGATGGCATTAGGAACATAGTGTAAAAGTATGTCTCAGCGTCATCCCTACCATTCAGTTTCAATAGAATCCTTACGTGTGTATTCAATGTATGCAGTGGAAACCTTAGAGAAATGAACTCAATTCCTATGGAAATATACTAAAATTACTTCCTGTCATATGGCTGCAACATAAATGTTATTGGCAAAGTAAGTTGCAATATTATTCCCTGCAGAAGATTTCTGCATATGTGAAAAAGTATAATTGCTTAATTCAACACAAGAAAAGAAAAAAAGGGAGCAAGTTGGGAAGTGTGTTGCTATAGTAGTTAAGCTCCATGTTTATTAAAACTTAACTTATGAAAAGCTACATTTATTAAACATATAAAGAAAGTGATGAATTTGTCTAAGGATATCACACTCAATAAAGCTCAGGTCCATTAAAATAAAAAAATGAGTCATAACCATTAATATATTAAAATATAAAAACTTAAGGGCTTGTTTGGAGGTTCTAGGGAGGAGGTACAGCTACTGGTCCACCCCTGCTGGAAGACTGGTTCTCCTCTATTGAGGAAGGTCATCTTGTCTGACCAAGTCTACAACTTCTGGAGAGGTGCACGTGGAGCAGTGAAGGAGGAAGAGGAGAACTTCCTAGGCATCTAGATCTGCAGAATCAACCACAGTGATCAATGGGACTACAGATATTGCAGTGAGATTGCCCTCACATTCTGAAACAAGAAAGTTTAAATGGGGTGGGGATAGAAGGGCAGATTGGAGGCTAGAATATGGGGAAGGATGACTGAAAACCTTTGAAAATGCCATATGGAAACTTACTACTGTATAATCTTACTAATGCATACATATATTATATATGCACACACACACATGTATATATGTGTATATATATGTATATATATATATATATATATATATATATATATATATATATATGAATACATGCACATGTATGTTACTAGGACAGAAAGGTTAATAAGAGTTTAACCCAGCTGTGAACCCTGTGAGCTACAAGAATGACTACACTAGCAAGATATGCCCACTAGTGTAATAGTGGCACAAATATTATGATAGTAACCAATTACTTTTGGACGGAATATAAGATCTGCTCCATTAGATGAAACTCATTTCTAAAATGCTTAATTGGCCAAAAAAAAAAGATGGCTGGCTGGATCATAGACCCTAAGGAAAACTAATGAACAGTTACAAAACTAACCCCTAAGTTCTTGTCTTTATATCTGTAGATAGATACCTATCTCAACTTTCATCAAAGAATCTTATTCTTATCCTTAATGCCAATTAGCAGAGAGACCTACAATTGGTCAAGTGTAGATAATAAGACGGTGGTGGCACAAACCTTTAATCCCAGCACTTGGGAGGCAGAGGCAGGTGGATTTCTGAGTTCGAGGCCAGCCAGGTCTACAAAGTGAGTTCCAGGACAGCCAGAGATACACAGAGAAACCCTGTCTCGAAAAAAACAAAAGAGAGAGAGAGAGAGAGAGAGAGAGAGAGAGAGAGAGAGAGAGAGAGAGAGAGAGAGACTGTAGGATTCTCAGCTATAAATGGGATGGTTATACTTCACATCCTCCTTGAAAGACCCATGGAACATCATAAAATGGGTGGAAAGACTGTAATAGCTGGAAGTATTGGGCATATGTGCCAAAAGAGAATTTTCCAAACATGACAGAGCTACTACAGTATAAACTTACAGCATGCTGAAATCAGTTCAGCCAAAATCCCGATAGAGATGGGAGAGTATGTGAGGCCCCACATCTAGTTCAGGGGGTACTGCCAATTGATAGCTACTGGAGGAAGGTGGCCAATGTTGATTAAGAATGAAACCCCTGTAAACTACACATGCTCCAGTAGATGGCCATACTGACAACACTAGTTAGATCCAGTGGGTTTTGAGAAAACAAAGCACCTGACATTGGGTTGGGGAAAGTGGAGGGTGGATAGAGGAAGAAATGGAGGTTAGAATAACTGGATGGACTTGATTAAGACTCATATGCATATAGAAATCCTCAAACATTAAAAAATAGAATAGATCGTGATTTTAGGAGATGCTTGCATATTTTATAAAGGGATACATGTTCATGAGGGCTTCAAACAAATTACTAAGCAGATTTGGTAAAAACATCTCTGCAGTTGGCACACAGGAAAAAAATTAAACAGGAATGAAGGTGATTGGGAGCAACAGCAACAACAAAACTACAAGATTTAGAAAAGAAAGATGAAATAATTTCAGCACTTTCCCCATTAACCACCAAAATGTATTAAAAACAACTATATAGAAGCAGCAACATCTACAAAAATCTCCCCAGTACTGAGTCACAGGGATGAAGTCAATATTGTAATATGAAACTATAATTGTTACTATCAGAACAAAAAAAAATATTTGAATCAAAGCAAGAGAACCCTCCCTCCACCCCCCAATGCTGAGAGAACAAAAATACAGCAAGTATCTTAGACAAATTCTGGAATATTCTCCTAAATCAAATTTAGGGTTTTCCCTCACATTTTTTTATTAATTTATTTATTCACTTTACATCCCAATCTCATTCCCTCCCTCCTCTCCTCTCAGTTCTCCCCTCAAGCTCACCATTCCTCCCTCCTCTAGGGAGCCCCGTTAGGGGAAGTGGATCCAAGCAACACAGCCAGAGACAGCCTCTGCTCTAGTTATCAGGAGATCCACATGAAGACCAACCTGCACCTCTTCTACATATACAGGGGGCTTACGTCCCAGCCATGCATGCTCTTTCGTTGGTAGTTCAGCTCTGTGAGTCCTAAGGGCCCAGGTTAGTTGACTCTGTAAGTCTTCTTTCTTTATTCCTTCCTGATAAACAGCTTCGGTGAAATAGCTGGATATAAAATAAACTCAAACAAGTCAATGGCCTTTCTCTATACAAAGAATAAACAGGCTGAGAAAGAAATTAGGGAAACAACACCCTTCTCAATAGTCACAAATAATATAAAATATCTCGGCGTGACTCTAACTAAGGAAGTAAAAGATCTGTATGATAAAAACTTCAAGTCTCTGAAGAAAGAAATTAAAGAAGATCTCAGAAGATGGAAAGATCTCCCATGCTCATGGATTGGCAGGATCAACATTGTAAAAATGGCTATCTTGCCAAAAGCAATCTACAGATTCAATGCAATCCCCATCAAAATTCCAACTCAATTCTTCAACGAATTAGAAGGAGCAATTTGCAAATTCATCTGGAATAACAAAAAACCTAGGATAGCAAAAACTCTTCTCAAGGATAAAAGAACCTCTGGTGGAATCACCATGCCTGACCTAAAGCTTTACTACAGGGCAATTGTGATAAAAACTGCATGGTACTGGTATAGAGACAGACAAGTAGACCAATGGAATAGAATTGAAGACCCAGAAATGAACCCACACACCTATGGTCACTTGATCTTCGACAAGGGAGCTAAAACCATCCAGTGGAAGAAAGACAGCATTTTCAACAATTGGTGCTGGCACAACTGGTTGTTATCATGTAGAAGAATGCGAATCGATCCATACTTATCTCCTTGTACTAAGGTCAAATCTAAGTGGATCAAGGAACTTCACATAAAACCAGAGACACTGAAACTTATAGAGGAGAAAGTGGGGAAAAGCCTTGAAGATATGGGTACAGGGGAAAAATTCCTGAACAGAACAGCAATGGCTTGCTCTGTAAGATCGAGAATTGACAAATGGGACCTAATGAAACTCCAAAGTTTCTGCAAGGCAAAAGACACCGTCAATAAGACAAAAAGACCACCAACAGATTGGGAAAGGATCTTTACCTATCCTAAATCAGATAGGGGACTAATATCCAACATATATAAAGAACTCAAGAAGGTGGACTTCAGAAAATCAAATAACCCCATTAAAAAATGGGGCTCAGAACTGAACAAATAATTCTCACCTGAGGAATACCGAATGGCAGAGAAGCACCTGAAAAAATGCTCAACATCCTTAATCATCAAGGAAATGCAAATCAAAACAACCCTGAGATTCCACCTCACACCAGTCAGAATGGCTAAGATCAAAAATTCAGGTGACAGCAGATGCTGGCGTGGATGTGGAGAAAGAGGAACACTCCTCCATTGTTGGTGGGATTGCAGGCTTGTACAACCACTATGGAAATCAGTCTGGCGGTTCCTCAGAAAACTGGATATAGTACTACCGGAGGATCCAGCAATACCTCTCCTGGGCATATATCCAGAAGATGCCCCAACTGGTAAGAAGGACACATGCTCCACTATGTTCATAGCAGCCTTATTTATAATAGCCAGAAGCTGGAAGGAACCCAGATGCCCCTCAACAGAGGAATGGATACAGAAAATGTGGTACATCTACACAATGGAGTACTACTCAGCTATTAAAAAGAATGAATTTATGAAATTCCTAGCCAAATGGATGGACCTGGAGGGCATCATCCTGAGTGAGGTAACACATTCACAAAGGAACTCACACAATATGTACTCACTGATAAGTGGATATTAGCCCAAAACCTAAGATACCCAAGATATAAGATACAATTTCCTAAACACATGAAACTCAAGAAAAATGAAGACTGAAGTGTGAACACTATGCCCCTCCTTAGAAGTGGGAACAAAACACCCTTGGAAGGAGTTACAGAGACAAAGTTTGGAGCTGAGATAAAAGGATGGACCATGTAGACACTAGCATATCCGGGGATCCATCCCATAATCAGCTTCCAAATGCTGACACCATTGCATACACTAGCAAGATTATGCTGAAAGGACCCTGATATAGCTGTCTCTTGTCAGAGTATGCCTGGGCCTAGCAAACATAGAAGTGGATGCTCACAGTCGGCTATTGGATGGATCACATGGCCCCCAATGAAGGAGCTAGAGAAAGTACCAAAGAAGCTAAAGGGATCTGCAACCCTATAGGTGGAACAACATTATGAACTAACCAGTACCCCGGAGCTCTTGACTCTAGCTGCATATGCATCAAAAGATGGCCTAGTCGGCCATCACTGGAAAGAGAGGCCCATTGGACACGCAAACTTTATATGCCCCAGTACAGGGGAACGCCAGGGCCATAAAAGGGGAGTGGGTGGGTAGGGGAGAGGGGGTGGGTGGCTATGGGGGACTTTTGGTATAGCATTGCAAATGTAAATGAGCGAAATACCTAATAAAAAATGGAAAAAAAAAAAAAAGAACATATAAAAAAAAAAAAAAAAGTCTTTCTGTGGTGTCCTTGACCCCTCTGGCCCCATCGTTCCTCCACCCGACTTCTTCACAAGACTCCGCAAATTCTACCTAATGTTGGCTGTGGGTCTCTGCATCTGTTTTCATCAACTGTTGAATGAAGCCTTTCAGAAGACAGTTATGCTAGTCTCTTGTCTGCAAACATAGCAGAGTATCATTAATAGTGTCAGGGGTTGGCACTCCTATTATATGCATCTCAAGTTGGACCGGTCATTTGTTGGCCATCCCTTCAACCTCTGCTCCATCTTTATCCTTGCACATCTTGCAAGCAAGACAGATTTTAGGTCAAAGGTTTTGTGGTTGGGTTGGTGTCACTATCCCTCTGCTAGAAATCCTTCCTGGCTATGGGAGGTAGCCACTTCAGGCTCCATATGCTCCTACTTCTAGGAGTCTCAACTAGGGTCACTGTCACCCCTGTATCATCTCAAGATATCCCCATCCCATGTCCCTGGCTTGTCCCAGAGATGCTCCCCATGGATTTCCATTCTTTCTCCCAGTCTTCTTCCCCCCTCCACACACACACTTGATGCCCCTGCCTACCCCCTGGTTCTCCTCTCTACCTTCTCTCCTTTCCAATTTTCTCCATTCATCCACTTCTGATGTCTATTTTATTTCCCCTTCTGAGTGATATTCAAGCATCTTTTCTTGGGCCCTCCTTGTTACTTAGCTTCTTTGAGTCTGTGGGATTGCAGCATGGTTATCTTGTACTTTGTGGGTAATATCCACTTATAAACGAGCACATGCCACATGTTTCTTTCTGGGTTTGGGTGCCCTCACTCAAAATGATATTTTGCATTTCCATCCATGTGCTTGCAAATTTCATGATGTCCTTGTTTTTAATAACTGAGTCATAGTCCATTGTGTAAATGTACTGTGTTTTTTAAAAAATCCATTCTTCATTTGAGGGGCATCTGGGTTGTTTTCATTTTCTGGTTATTAAAAATAAAGCTGCTATAAATATAGCTGAGTAAGTGTCTTTGTGGTATGGTAGAGCATCTTTTGAGTATATGCTCAGGCATGGTATAGCTAGGTCATGAGGTAGAACTATTCCCAATTTTATTAGATAGTGGCAAATTTATTTCCAATCACATTCAGTTTTTAAAAAGATATGGACTAAAACATTGGGAAGTACTACTGCATCTGGGACTCCAGCTCTGTGCTAAACTTAGATACCACACATGCGTCAGAGAAATTCAGGGATCTTTTATTACAATGATCTTTGCTAAGAGTGTTTTTAATGATGATGATATAGGGAAAATTATCTCTAAGATGTAGTTGCTAAAGATTCGAGACAAAACCCACTTGGAGGAATGTTTGCTACTACTATATAACAGTCATGAATGTAATGAAGAATGAGAAGGAGAAACTGTGGAAAAAAGAAGGGAGGAAGGACACATCTCCTCACTACATATAGGGGAAGAATTCTGGGAGGTTCTACACTTTAAGTTTGTACCATTATGATGAGACCCCAGAAACGACTAAATGTAGGAGATTATTGTCTCAACTCAGTAGAACTGGAACCTAAGGAGTTGTTTTAAAACAGTGTAGGAAAGATACACAATCATTAAGCTTTTTGATTATCCCAACTTGATATCCACAACTATTTTCTCAGTCAAAGGCTGCAAATATTAGAGGTGGAGAATGGTCCATAGCATCTCATGATATTCTGTATTTCAGTCCAGATTGTACTTAAACAGAAAACGCACTGTAGAAAGGGGGCAAAAATAATAGAAGACTGCATCCATATTTTGATTTGTTTTATGTATGTTGAGATGGGGCATTTATGGTTATAGTTGTCTCTTTATTAACTCAAGTAAACTGGAAAAAGTAAAATTTCTTTAAAAAATATATAAGAGTAAAAGAAATAAAAAGCACTACATGCCAAAAACATATGTAGTTTTAGGAAAAAATTACTACTAGAAAATGAAAAAAGGAAGTAATAAATGTTTTTTAAAGAAGATAATAGAAAAAATGTTAATTCTAAAAATGATATAAAACATGAAATTAGACAAGTAATCAATATTCTTACTTAGAAGGTAGAATGCAAAAGTATCTAAAATAACTGTTACACAAATTAAGGTAGTGTGGTGGTTGCCTCAGGGCAAAGGAGAAAGGATGTGGGTCAGAGGAAACAAAATGGAAGTTAAACAACTTTGTATTTCGAGGCAAAAATGCCAGGGATTTAAGGTTGAGGGTATATTAATTAACTTCATTCAGGTATTCTATGCTACTTAATTGTTATATCACTTTGTACATCATAATTATGTAAATTGTAATTTGTCAAAGAATTTTTAATGAAGTAGTAAATAAATGAACTGAAAAATTCGAAGTACCAGTTTATCAACAAATTATTACTTTAAAAATTCTTTAATAGTATAAGGAGAAAGTATGAGGGAGTGAGGAAGAGAGAAAGATAGAGAGGGAGAGAGAATCAACAATATAGAATGATCAATCAAAATCCTAGAGGAGGAAACACAAAAGACAAAGACAGAGAGAGGTATCAGGAGATACTGAATGTTACATGTAAGAATGTTTAAGAATAGAGGACATGAGTAAACCACTGGGAGAAAATGAGTTTAAAATATGAGCTCCCATCTGAAGGAGTTTCATGAAAAGTAAAAAGTTAGGTCCCTAGATAACTGTGACATTAAAGTCAGAAGCTAAAAGGTTCTGCAAGAGTGCCATACGAAACAGATCAGCTGTCAGAGAAAGAAACCAGGCTGCTTTTAAAGGTATGCATCCATGCTCTCCAAAGACAGCAGAAAAGTTAGCTGGGTGTATAGTCCAATGCCTCTTAATAGGAACATGTGTTTTCTTTATTTATACAGACAAATCGTATACAATGAGAATGAACTATTTATAACTATATGTAAATGAACACATTAATCTCATAAAATAATACTGGGTAAATGAAGTACTAGATGAAAGAATGTGCCAGAAAGGGGACATTAATGGAACTTTGGGGGGTGGGGGACACTGTCCTACTTCTTCACCTGCAGCATGGCATGCAACATTTTCACTCATTTTATGGAATTGACTGAATGCTACACTGACACACTGGATACAATATCAGCATACTATTAGAGAGACACCATCTAAAATGAGAGTGTTCAATGGATACGTGCTCCAATTTCCATTAACATTTAAAAATATTTCTATCAGAAACTTAATGGCAACCCCATGTGATATAACACAACTATAAAATGAGCAACAATGAAAGTGAAGGAGGAAGAAAAAAAGCAAGGAATGAAGGAGGGAAGGAAGGAGGGGGGAGGGAAGAGAGGAAGGAAGAAAGGGAGGAAGCAAGGAAGGAAGGATGGAAGAAGAGATTTTACCAGCAGAAAATGTAAAACAATCAAAGGCACAGAAAACAGAACTAAAAAATAACGTGGCAGCTAATACTCAAAATGTATCAGTCTTTACAATAAAATATAAATAGTTTAAACATAATTTTTAAGAAGAGCCCATTTTAGAAACTTTGAAATAAAAACATATCTACAACCCAGATCATATTTCCAAATTCCAAATACATTCTCTCATGAAAATAAGAAGTGGTCCTAAGAGAAATGAGAAGGACGAGGGATGCTGAAGGAGGGGCGCTAGAGGAAGGCAGGGTGCTCTCCTGGAGTTGTGGACAAGGTCTCTCTCTGATGGATGATGTCTTTGTTCCCATTTTGGCAGGTGTTGGGGGCCTAAGTGTTAGGCTTAAAGTCAGAATGATGCATATAATGTGGTCTCAGTTATGCTAGTGTTTAGGGGGGCCTGTTACACAATCATTGCTGGACTCCATTTTAACTTTTGTAGACATGTTGACAAAATGTGGGCCCATATGCACACTCTGAACTCCATTGACTAGAGTCTTTTTCTTTTTTTCATCCAGCCTTATGGGAGTAATGGGATTGGATGCTTTTTCTTATCCCCTTTTCATTGGACTTTAATGCGGAGTTTATATTGTCACTACAAATCAATTAGGTCTTCTGTTTTCAAAATTTTTATTTATAAAATTTCATAAAACAATTATCATTGCTTACTTATATCATTGCAAACATTTATTTACCTTCTCTCTGAGTATCTTTCCTGTTTCTGTGATTAAAATAATCCTGACACAAATAACTTAAGGGAGAAAGGACTTATTTGGCTCACAACTCTGGGTGACAATCCATCCTGACAGAGGAGTCATGGGGACAGGAGCTTGAGAGAACCAGTGACATCACATTCACTGTCACTAGCAGAGAACAATGAAGGCATGCATGCTAGTATTTGGTTTCCATTCTCCATTCTTATGTCATCCAGGATCCTCTGCCTAGGGAATGGTACCTCCTACAGTGGGTGGATCTTCTCATCTCAGTTAATGCAATCAAGATAATTCCCACAAACATGCTCAGATATAATCTTGGATTTCCTTAAGCCTTGGGCAAAGAAGCAAGCTCTTTGGGCAGCTCCTAATGCCATCTGATTGCCAATGTGCCAGGGTCTTTGTAAAAGAAACAAAAGCACATTTAGTCTCCATGACTCCAACCTTAGAGGTATACATATAAGCAGGGGTCTCTCCTTAACATACTAAATATTTCCAGCAGTCTGTCTACTCAAAAATTTTGGTATAAGTGGCTGGGTCTGACTCTCTTGCCTGGCCTTGGGACTGTTTCCCCACTTCTGGACCCCTCCTCCAGCTCCAATAGAGAAAATGCTCCTATCCTTACTGCAACTTGATGTGCCAAGTCTAGTTGACATCCATGGGGGGCCTCCCCTTTTCTGAAAAGAAAGGGAAGAGGAGTGGTTGGGGCTGAAAGAATGGAAAGAACTGGGAGGAGAGGAGAATGAAGAAAACACAGTTGGGATGTATAGAAAATTAATGAATGAACGAATTAATTTTAAAAAAGAACTTCACTATGGTTGACTCTGGGTTAAGTACTCTACAAAGGTAAATTGTGATAAAAAGCTTAGTCCCCAAGTAAGTATGTTGGGAGCTTGTGAAACGTTTCGGAAGTGGGGTATAAAGGGAGGCCACAGAGACAGTTCGTTGGTGTGGATTGTGTGACTCCAGCTTCTTTCTAACCTTCTCTTTAATGATGAAGTCTACCCTCATCATACATGTCCCTCTCACTAGAGGTTAAACCACCTGGTTCTGGAGTTGTGAACTAAGTAAATATCTCCTTTTAACTTATTAGTCTCGGGTGCTTCATCATAGCACTTCAAACATAATATTCATAAGCTTCTTATGAACAGAATGAGAACGTTGTCAACAGTAAATATATAAACATACTTTTACTTCTGCTAGTTTTGGGGAAATGAAATATTTGTCTCGTTGACCAAAATCAAGCTGGACATGATCTGGTCACCGCCATCTGCATTTGGAAGATAGGGAATGGAGTTGGTTGGATCCTACTAGAGCGTACACCATAGCCTGAGCCAGCGGCTGCACCTCGTGGATGAACTGTGCACATTCTTCCAGTAGAAGATGTAATTGAATATGACTGAGGTAATGAGGCTGAATATGTCAGCTTGGAGCCCTGCAAAGATGCAAATCACTGGCAACCTCAAGGCATCTGCTAACGTGTCAATCACCATCCCTACCGTGACCCACCTGGCCTTAAAATTGTTTCGCAGTTCTTTTATATTCTGAGACGATCAGTGTATTGCCTTAGAAACAAGATCGTGTCGAAATCTGTATTGATAGAATAGCTGATAATCTGAAAATAACCAACTATTTTTCTATAACCTGTCACTTTTATTTTTTAAAAAAACCTAGCATTATAATCTCAGGAATCCTATTTTTAGGTTTCAGATTCTGGCCTTGCTACTTTCAGTTGTATGCATGACCTTGAGCAAATCAATCACTAGTAGGGCTTGAATCTTGAACTCCCACACAGACTTCTTTGACCTTATTGTGAAGGTTGTGGGGTCTTTAGAATGCTGGGGTTGGCTGAAATAGTAAGTGCATATGTGTGTGTGTGTGTGTGTGTGTGTGTGTGTGTGTGGTGGGTTGGGATGGGGTGGGGTGTTGAAGGTACCAGCCTGTGCTCTCTCTATCCTGCCTGCAGCCCTGTGAGAGAGCCTTTTCCTATGTTCCCGAGGCCATGATTTCTTCACAGTGGAAGAGTGAAATCTCTTTTCAAGCATAAGAGGAAAACCCATTTTCTCCTTTAAATTTGTTTCTGTTAGGTTTCAGTCAGTGACAAAAACCTAGTATAATTACCTTTAGATGAGCTTAATTTTCCTCAATTGCAAATGTTCCTATTGGATTGAATTGGATGGCATACACAAAGTATTTAGAATAGTATCTGGAATCAGAGATGTGTTCAATAATGGTTCTCATTATGCAGTAATTAATTTCTTTGGTGTTTTGTTGACATCCTCTGGGACAATTCTATTTAAAGATCTGGTCTTTGTTCAATAAATGCCACCCTGTTTCCTAAATAAATTGAAGCCTGTAGGCCTTGAATATGAAATAACTCACACAAGCTGATTATAATTCAAGAGGTTAAAATTAGATTTAAACACAATTTTTGTTTCAGTGTCAAAGTGAAAAAAATCTTTTAGCTTTGCCTTATGCCTTAAGAGTCATCCATGAATAGCTGTTCTGAATGATTAAACATGGATGGACTCAGCAAGACCTTCCTGCCATGGAACGTTGTTCTCTTTTGCTGGAATGTTACAGTCCCAGCTCCTCCTGATGAGGGGGTAGCCTCTGAGCCAAGACTTGCTCCAGCATGGAAGACTGCAGGAATCAGATACCAGTGTCTCCATCACTGAGCTGACCTGGTAGATGTATGTATGAATTCATTCATATAACAATAGGTAGGTTATTACCAAGTGTCATTGGAGTTTAAGTTCAATGTGAGCCACAAATAACACCTGGGTTTTCATAAACCCGTGTATAGACACAATGGTACCTGTAACTAAAAGGGAAAATTAATTTTAAAATAAGAACTTTGCACAGTTTTCTTCCCACCAATTCATAAAAGTTCACAACCCATACTTTTACATTATATGTCATATAACTATTATAAAATATTTCCATCTCTTTGTTGAGAAGAAATCACATCTTCAGCTTGGTTACTAGTTAGGTGAGGAACTCGTTGACCCTTCTTGGTTAATCTACCAGTTTCTTCCTTGAGCTCCTTAGAGTCTGACCTTCAGCCTGCTGCCAGTTGTCATGGCCAACTGTGAGATTTCCTTCCTATAGGTCCAGCTACCCCTGAATAATTCTCATATTCTGAGTCTGTAGCTCTCTACTGTCATGCTTGATGGCCATACATTCGAGATATGGCTTACATTCCACCAAGTCAACTTACCTAATAGTTCCTTCTCCCTATGCATTTTTCTTTATTGTGTTGGCCAGGTTGTGAAGTCATCAAAAGTCTGTTTCTGAACATTCCCATTAGCTCACAGGAGACTCTACATTAGTGTTCAGTCGCTCTCCGTTGCCTTCCATCTCCAGCCCTGGTCCTAGACACCCAGTAAACAATGTTATCACTTCTGACACCACTCAATTCCACATTTCTTTCCAATGAATCATGCAGCATGAGGTATTTCTACTCCCCTAAACTTCTGTCCAGTGTTGTAGTTGGTATTATAAAAGTATTCGTTTTTATTGCTATATATTTTATTATATGGATGTACTACACTTTTAAAACTATATTCATGCATTGATGAACATTTGGCCTGTGTCCACTCTTTTACTATTTTGAACAATGCTTTTAAATGTTTTATTAGCATATATTGGTCTTCATAATCATTGGTTTCATTGTGACATTTTTCATGCATGTCCATATTTTGACCTTATTCCTTCTCAGTTATCCTCTCGCCCCCGTTTTGCTTCCACTGATCTTTCTCTTCTTAAGATGCTGTTATGAACATGAATATGTAAATGTTTAGGCAAATACATAATTTCTTCTCTGAGCTAGTGAATCTATGTTCAGTTACTTCAAGAATCATCAGCCTGTTTTCAAAGTGATAACGTTGTTGTAAACTCCCAACAGTATTTCAAGGTCTTACATCTTCACCAAGTTCTTACTATTTGTAGCTCTTATAGTAGCCCTAAAGTAAAATCTCATCATCATATTCATGTGTTTCTATCTTATAGTTTATATGTTACCTTTTAATTTGTTTTAAAGTCCTAAAGTAATTTTTATCTATGAAAATACTTCTAAACCCCGAACTGTCATTTAGAGGTAGGTTCATAAGTTACTTTATATTATTGCTAGATTTGTATACTTAAACAATGTTAAATATCATGTAGTTATTTAGCACAATTCCTAATAAATCAATATTTTATGATTAGCTTGGTGCTGCTCTCAGTTGTTGCTGTCATAATGTAATAATGAAATTCCTGGTTTGCAAAAAAGCCAGTGAACAACATTGGAAAACTTTGTTTAAAAGTTTTGAATGTTTTGAGCAGGATGAAAACATACTGCCAAAGAGTGACTGGAAAGTGCTGAAGGATCTGTAGCTCTGCGAGTATTCTAGAAGCACAAAGAAAGAAAGAAACCAAGAGGAGAGAAATACTAATAGTTACCTCCTATATAACAACTTATATTAATGGAAGTTGTTTTAGCGTAGCTTGCAGAACTTAGCAATTCAATGAGACGTTAAAACAGTTTTGATAAAAACTTCTTTGGCTACCACCAAGTAGGGAAACATTCTAGAATGATTAGTTTGTACAGCTATCAAAATGTGGATTTACATGGGGACGAATCATGTGTGTTCATTCTATAGCTGGAAAGTTTTAAAGGGCACTTAATGTTAGAGACAATGATGTCAATATCTGGAAAGACTTTTCTCAAAGTTCACAAGTAAAATCCCCGCTCACATGCACATACACACACACACACACACACACACACACACCAGATGCAATATCCCAGCTTTTAATTTTTTCTTTTATTTTTTGAGATTATAATTATAGCATTTTTGCTTTCACTTTCTCCCCCTAAATCCCCTTATAGTCCCTTCCTTCCTTTCTCTCTTTCAAATTTATGACCTTTTCCCATTAAATTGTTGTTATAAGCACATATGAATATACATATGTGTTCCTAAATATGTAAATATAACATGGTTCATCATAAAATGTTAATGGAAGTGTTTCCAGGGATGACCATTTGGTATTAGATAACCAATTGGTGTGCTCTTCCCTGGGAAAACTGCTTCTCCCACTCTCAGCATCCCTTACCTGCCTAGAGTGCGTTGTATAGGGTTGAGGTCTTGTGGGCTTTTCCCATCCATTTAAACAGTTTATTGTTGCTGTCCTTGTTCAGCTAATGTTAAAGTGAGAAGTTATGGAGGTTGCCTAAACATTAACTTGAGCTTCTAGGCTCTTAAATTTTTCATTAATGTGAATAAACTCAAATATTTGTAAGGGTTATCACTTGTGCTCAAATATGAAAGTATTATAAAATAGTCTTCACATCCATTCTGCATACTATTAGCACAGTGCATCAATGTAATATTCTGTACAGTATCCAAAATACATTATGCTGGAGGATTAGAAAGCTGAGTGTGGCCAGAAGTAGGACTGGAAATGCCCTTCTTTCATATGTGGGAATTGCTTTCACTTCTCCTTTATTGATATGAATAAGAGAAGAATAATGCAATTGCCAAATGATATTCCTGGGGCCACCTCATATGATCAAGCATAGTGGTTACTATTGAATATAACCTTTGGTGGGATTATGTTATTCATTCTCATTTGCCAGGATCAATCTTGTTTTAGTATCAGCTGAACTAGTGAGTCAAGCCAAAACAAAGGTAGGCACTACCCTGTACCAATAAAAGCTCATGTCAAACATCTGATATTCCATCCAAGCTATATAAAGTGTTGTGACTCTGTTTCTTGAACTGAGGGTTTGCAGTTTTATACATTTCTACTTTGCCTTTCTTGTTAACTACAATAAATATTTCAACACAATCCAAGTATTTTCTGTCAATTGCTAAGCAGATCTCTTCAAAGTGTGCACTTAGTGGGGAAAGCAATGGCTGGCTGACCTTCTTGTGAGTCAGACATGATACTGGACCCCACTGACTACCCCTCAAATATCATCACCTCTCTGGGGCCCATGAGATATAGAATTCCTCAACTATCCATACTGACAAGAACCACTGCCAAAATAACATCCTTGAAACATTTGGTTGCAGCTCTTTTCTCAATGTATAATCACCCTAGAAGACTCCACTGTGGTGCTATGTGGCTCTATTTGCGACATGGCTTCTTTTCTGCAGTGAGGTCAAATCTGAGCTAACGACCCAGATTTAGAGATTGACTTCTATGAAAGGTAGGGCTCAGAATTCAACTGTACATGATGGACTCCCTTTACTATCAGGTGGTGACTTAACTCTTTCCTTTCATCTTAGTTTGGACTTCACTGCTGTGATGACCACAACAACTCTTATAAAGGAAAACACTTAATTTGGCCCCAACTTGCAGATTTAGAGGTTTAGTCTTTTATCATCATGGTGGGAAGCATGGCAGCATCCAAGCAGACCCAGTGCTGGAGAAGGAGCCGAGAGTTCTACATCTTCATCTGCAGGCAGCGAGGAGAGCCTGTGTTCCATACACAGTGTACTTTGAGCAAATAAGAGAACTCAAAGCTCATCCCACAATGACACACTTCTTCCAAGAAGCCCACACCTACTCCAACAAGGCCACACCTAATAGTGCCACTCCCTATGGACCAGGCATATACACACATGAGTCTGTGGGGGGGCAGACCTATTCAAACTATCATATGTTTCATTTCAGAAGATGATTCTTTTTATATATTTGTAGAAAGATTTTGACAATGCTTGCCTTCTGCTCTATTCTTCCTCGACACTTTGCCAGCTATCTCTGACTCATAAACAAGAGCAGACAAATAGACAAAAAATTAATAACATGCCTTATTATCACTCATTATTATTCTAGGATACTTCTAAACTCACAGGAGTAATCTGCCAACCACAGCATCCATTTCAGCTGGTATATCCATTTTACCTCTAGCACCAGCATAAACAACTGGACCATTTTGGCATACTAGGGGATATTAGTATTTACACAAAACAATTTGTAGACTCTTTACTACCAGCTGGTAGGCAGGCAATAGAATTCAATGCCACAATTTACAGTGTATTTCTTTGTATCACTTAGTATTTCTTAGGATCACTCTCAGTTAGTAACTGTTTCTATCACTGCAACAGAAAAAAAGACGAATATGTTAAGATTTGTATGGAAAAAAATCCAGAGCCACAAGAAGAGAGGAGCTGCAGGAGAGAGAAACTGAACATGTGGTTATAATTGAGGCTTAGCTGGTCTCAGTGGAATCTGTGGCACATTAATGACACTTCAGAGGTGTCCTGGATTGAGCATGGAGGCCACTCAGTAGAATCAGGTTACCTCCTGGGAAGATGTGTAAAAGTGAATGAAGCTACTATTTTCCTCTTTTCCATGGACAGTTTCTGTGTAGAGAGCACTTTTTTAAACGCTTGAGAGCCATCAATATTACTAGCTGTGAAAGCAAGTTCCTTTGTCTCCAAGGAAGATTGTAGGCTAGGAAGGTCTCAGGGAAATATAGAGAAATTGGACAAAGCGACCCCCTACTCAGTATTTGTAGGTTCTTGTGACTATCGGAGAGTACTATACTTTAGAGTACTTTACTTTACTCTTTACTATAGAGTGTAGATGTGTGTCATGTGGAATGAGGGAGAAAGGATGGAAAAATCTTGATGACATGAGAAATGGGAGGGAAGCCTCACACTCTGGAATCAGGTTGAAACCTTTGCTGGTGGCAGATCAAGAATTTCAGCAGAATTAGCTGTTTGCTTTCCTTCTTCACAGCTATTAAGTCCTAGAACCCCATGGTTTTCTAGGAATCTCTCCAGAAGTCTTATATATAAGGAAAAGTCATGTCTTAAACCCTCATGCAAACTTAGTGGCTTCTGGTTTGACTGTACCTGATTATAATTATATCCAAATCATCTCTTAAGGTGTTTCTCACATTTCTATTATTGGAAGAGACAGAAGAGAAATGGGTTTCCTGGCAACCTTTTAAGATGTAACTTGAGAGTCACCAGAGGTTATATGTGGCTAATGCTAAGACAATTAATTGCTTACTGTCCCTTGAGCACAAGATTAATATTTGTGCACAACTTTCTCCTACTTTTGCATGGATGACACATATCCCCACTGGAGTGTCTTTCTGTGTGTGTGTCCCTTTCTTTTAACTCTAGTACTAAAGCCTATACTGAGGGGGGGGAAAAGCCATTTGCAATGGAATTTCCAACTCTGCCTCACTATATTGATTATCCATGGAGTTACTTTTAGTGTCAGAGCCATAAATCCAGGTTAGGCCTGAGTGGAGGTCTCTAAAAGTCTAGATGAACTGGTGATGCTGTGGGCAGTGGCAAGGTGGAACTGTGTCTCTGTCACATCTCAAGGGTGAGTGAGCATATTCTTGGAGCAGACTGTAGCAAAATCAGAAGTTTGGGACATTAGTGTTCCTCTACAGACATAGGAATGAAGCAACTTTTCATGGACTAAAATGAGGAAAAGGCAATTGATATTCAGAATGGACTGATGAGTCTCTGGGATTCCCCTACTCTATCTTTAAACAAGGTTTTCTTTTGTGTCACCTTATCAGATGCATCACTGCAATATCTCAAATGACATGGATGTGCATTATAATGAAGCATAAGGCAGTTACCAGTTGTCTGGGTCAGCTATGTTTGTCCCAGTAGGTTCTGGCAAGGTCTTGTTTTTCAGGATTTGAGCAGTTGTTTGGTGTCCTGTTGTGATGTTCCTGTTCTGTAACATCCACTAGCTGCATGACCATAAGACTTACCCCTTTCACTGTGCTGTGTAGCCAGCCTCCCTTAGAATCTGAAGATTCTCTGTGTGTGCAGGACACTATCCACCACATGGAAACCATAAGTGGAAGATTGCAGTGGAAGCTACATCAACCCAGTGCTCTGTTGAGTTTTTAAACCAGTCAGTTTATTGAAAAAATAGACTGCACACAAGGATCCTGACACTTATTAAAATAAGAAAATATCCCACTGGAGTAAAAATAAACAAAACCCTTGCCCAGAGATAGATCCTATTTCTTCCTGTCTATCTAACAATTAGCACATGCTGTAGAGAGAAGTGTGCTTCTGAATATCAAGTGAGTGATCTGAAACTTGGAATACATTCTGACAGGAGCTTTCTTAGGTAAACATACCTCCCTCCTGACTGTTCTCCAACAGAAGCTCAACATACACGTATACATATACATACATAGGTGTGTGTGTGTGTGTGTGTGTGTGTATAATTCCTGTGAATGAATAAGTCTGATTCCGTCTTTGCTGTTTTTACCATTATTTCTGCTCCCTGCATCAGCATTTCTCTCTGTATGCCTGCCTGTTAGGACATCATCAAGATCTCTGGCAGATTCAATCCTTCTGGAAATGGGGGTGGGTGTACAGTACCCTAGTTTGCTGCTGACCATTTTGAGAAGCATCATGACCAGAAGCAACTTTTTGAAGAAAGGGTCTATTTCATCTTTCAACTTACAGTGCATCCATCATGAAGGAAAACCAGGACGGGACTTCAAAGCAGAAAGCTGAAGGCAGGAACTGAAACAAAGATCACAGTGGAGTGCTGCTCTGTCAGATTTCTCTCCTGGCTTACTCAGCCTGCTTTCCTATGCAGCCCAAGGCCACCTGCCTGTGGACTGGCTTACAGGCTAATTTGAAGGAGTAAATTGAGATCCCTATTCCATGTGACCCTAGTGTGTGTCAGGACAAAAATTAGCTACAATATCATAGTGTCTGTGATTTTTTTTTCTTCTCCCAGGGTCATCTCACACACACAAATAAAAAGGCATATCTTGACACTTCAAGGAAACAAATGATGGAGGAAGTGGTGAATATATATTCTAGTGACATTTTAGCACTCTCCAAAATATCAGGGTAATATGATATGCCAACCACAGAGAAAACATGACCAAGGACCCAGTGAGATACCTGTGACTCTGTCATCCAAAGTGTCACCAGATGTTTCTGTTGCCAATATTTTGAAGAGTGAAGAGAAAATTCTGATTATGTCAACTCTATAGGTTAACACCAGAGCTTCAATAATTGTGGGAAGAAAAAGCTTCTGAGACATCTTTGCACAATCAAAGACCCGAGCCTTCCAAATGCACATACACTGTGCTAATAGGAAAGTATCTAGATGTAGAACTGAGAACAGCCATTTATTTGTGCTTGCTAACATAGGAGCACATACGTGCATCCACATATGTTTACACATTCACATTCTCAAACATCTATTGTAAATGATGGGTGAATAAAGTTGCCAAAAAATCCCATACTATAAGATAGAAGCAATTAGCATTCTTTGCAGAAAGAAATACATTCAGCCCTTGTAAGTACAGGCCTCAGTGTCAGCATACATGGATTTAATGAATTAAAGACTATAACAGAATTGACAGAAGTTTTACTTCAGATCTATATTAATTAATTTCCTTAAGAGACAAAATGCCTAACCAAAGCAAATTATGAAAAGAAAGGTACATTTTAGCTGACAGTTGAAGGGGAAGACCCCTATTACAAGAAAGCCTACATAGCAAGAGAGTGAGCCCACTGGTCGCACTGTGACTGTAGTAAAGAGACAGCACAGTGAATGCCCTGCTTTCTTGGCCAGCTTGTTACTTCTGATACAGAGAGGGATTATGCCCCATGATTAGGCGATACATTTAGGGTATCAACCTCAATTAACATGATCTAGAAAACCGGATCCGTACATATCCAGAAACTATCTGCAAAGTGATTCTGGTTTCTATCCAGTTGACAATCAATATTAACCATCCCAAAGTACTTACTTGATTAATACTCTGGAGAAATTTAAGTCCAGGAAGCACTGGATTTATCTGTGTTATGGGCCACATTGGTCCATTTCTCTGCTTAGCCCTCTTCCTTTTGCCAACCCCTTTCAACTCCATTCGGTAATTTTAATTAGAGCATAGTATAAAATGTCAACACAATGAGTTAGTCAACAAATAAGTGACAGTTATGAGATATGAGTTATAGATATGGTAGTGAATGCCTACAATTCTAGCACTGAGGAAGGGAACTGAAATAGAAGGATCATAAGTTAGAAGCTAGCTTCTGCTATACAGTGTAAATGTAATTTTCATTCTCCTGTTGTAATTGTTCTCTCTGAGGCTTACTGCCTCAGTCTGCTAATCTATGCCTAGTCCTGGAAGCTTCTAGCCACTGTATAAATTTATCTAGGCCTAGAATGTTTTCAGCTTCTGAGACTTACTGTTGAATAAGCTCATTCTTTCTAATTCTTTCTGAACTCTGGGTCACTAGTTAAACTCAGCTTCTCTGGCTCAAACTCCTCTCCAAGGTGACTGATTCAATCTGGCTTCTCCTGAATTGCTCTGCTTGGCCTGAAATTAACACTAGCAATCTATTTTAATCTCTGGCTCTTTCTCATTTTCTGGCTCATTCTGTCTTCACAAGTTTCTAGCTTGTTTTCTTTTAGATCTGTCTCTGTAAAACTCTCCTGGTAAAACTGCCTTCTTTCTCTCTGCACACCTCCTTTAAGGAGCTTTTCTTTCTGGTCTCATGAGAATTGGGCATTTCCTATTCTATCAAATCTTTATCTGATTTATCACTTTGTCTGTCATCCAATTAGACAGCACTTACAAATATGGGTGCTTCCTACTACAAACTAACTTTACCTTCATTATTTGGGATTAAGAGTATATAATGTATTAAGGGTATGCACATATTTCAACCAGAGAGATTAAAGGGGTCTACTAAAGTCTGAGCCACACCACAACTAGAAACAGTAAATAACACAACGTTAGGGTTCACAGTCCTGCAACAATGTAGAAATATCCTTGGAAGTTAGGAAGCAAGAGGGGAATGTTGCAGGAAGGAAGAAAGGAAGGAAGGAAGAAAGAAAAGAAGAATGAGAAAGAGAGAAAGAAAGGAGGGAGAGAGGAAAGGAAGAAAGGGATGAGAGAAAAAAGAAAGGAAAGGAAGGAGGGGAAAGAAACTAAGAGTTAATTGTTTTTTATTTCTTGTTTTCTTTCCATCAAGAAAAATAGACTAAATAGCCTTTAGGTATATTGAATCTTATATACAATTGGATCAAACACTAATATAATTATTCAATGAATTAAGTAATATTCCCATCCAAAGAGAGACAGCACACATTTAACATTTGTCATAGAAGCTCACCATGGCATAAATAAGATATGCACCAAAACAAACAAACAAAAATTCATGATATTTTAGAGTAAAATTTTAGGGGCCAAAACTTTCATGAGTAATTATGGTTAAGTCTCTAAGTTATAAGCATATTAATGTTCTTATTAGTAACAAATACTGAAAGTACAGTCATGTGTAGCTACATTAGGCAAACGCTTCTTAGAACAGAACCCAAGAATTAGCAATAATAGCAAATGCAATTAACACATAACTAGAGTGATGTACTTAACAGGATTATACAAGGAAACCTAAGACCTGTTGGACCATGAGAACAAAGCAACCATGGGGTTGGAACACTCCGAGTGGGTTCTTTGAAGGGCTCAGTACAGTTAAGCCACCGGTGTTGGATGTTACGGAGGTGGCATTGGGTTCCTGGCAAGCTGGCCTGGAATAAAGGAAGTAATTACATCACGACATTTGTCACACCATACAGCAGGTGGAAATTTCTCAGAATGCCACCTAATGTCACATCAGCACAGTAACTCTTCTGGTGAGAGCCACCTGCAACATAAAGCTTGAGAAGAGTTCAAATTCCCATAAATGTTTAGATTATGTTGAGAAAAGAACAGATCCCATGAGAGCTGATCAAGAGTCAAAATGAGAAAGGATTGCTAAATATGCAGTGGGAATGGACAAGCAATTAGAGACCAGCAAACATTACAAACACAAAAGTAATGGTCACTATTTACCAAGCTTAGAAAGGAATGGCTCATTGGATGTAGACCAGATGGATATTTGATATTATTTGTCTCAATTATTATTCCATTACTATTTCCCCCCAAATAAAGATAAGAACTGTCTATTATGTGTTTATTGTATGCCCAATAGTGTGCTTTCTGCTTTATAAAAATGAAGGGAAAGGTTAATTCCTCCAGCTGTCCTACAATTACCATGAGAACATACCATGTCACTGCTAAGGGATAAAGCAGTTAATATAAAAATAAGGATTGCCTAGCTCTGAATCCGTGAAGTTTACATTCAGTTTCTTTTTGCAGGAAGTTGATGAAAGAATTAAGTCAAAAGCTACTGGGGGTAGAACTGAAGAGGAATGGGAGAGAAGTGGTGAGGGAGTTGGGTGAGAGAAGTTCAACAAGGGGAGTTTGAAAGAGGTCCGAGGCATGGAAGTCACATGGAAAGTGGATCTGATACATGGAACTTCAATAAGTTAGAAGTACTAGATGTGGCTGAGAGTCCGGTCCTCTGACCTTGGGCATTAATAAACCTGTCTGTATGATATTTGCCCAAGAGTCTCTGTTTTTAGAGTGTCTGTTGCAAAGTCTTGTATAATTCTGATAGGTCTGCCTTTATATGTTACTTGACCTTTCCCCCTTTCTGC
Organism: Mus musculus; assembly: GCF_000001635.26. Lineage (NCBI taxonomy): Eukaryota > Metazoa > Chordata > Mammalia > Rodentia > Muridae > Mus > Mus musculus. The sequence goes on along the minus strand of NC_000079.6, from coordinate 102,206,578 downwards.
TTTTACTATTCCTTCTTTGTTCTGTGTATTTGGTGTTTGGATTATTATGTGATGGGAGGAATTTTCTGGTCCAATCTATTGGGCATTCTGTAGGCTTCTTGTATGTTTATGAGCACCTCTTTGTTTGGGTTAGGGAAGTTTTCTTCTATAGTTTGGTTGAAGATATTTACTGACCCTTTGAGTTGGGAATCTTTGCTCTCTTCTGTATCTATTATTCTTAGGTTTGGTCTTTTCATGGTGTTCTGAATTTTGGATGTTTTGGATTAGAAATTATTTGCACTTTGTATTTTCTTTGACTGTTGTGTTAATGTCTTCTATGGTATCTTCTATGCCTGAGATTCTCTCTTCTACTCTTGTATTCTGTTGGTGTTGCTTGTATCTGTAACTCCCGATCTCTTTCCTAGGTTTTCTATCTTCAGGTTTGTCTCCCTTTGTGATTTCTTTATTGTTTCTATTTCAATTTTTAGATCCTGGATGGTTTTGTTCAATTCCTTCACCTGTTTGATTGTGTTTTCCTGTATTTCTTTGGAGATTTATGTGTTTCTTCTTTAAAGGCTTCTACATGTTTACCTGTGTACTCTTGTATTTATTTAAGGGAGTTATTTTGTCCACCTGAAGGTCCATCTTTTCGAGATGGAATTTTAGATCAGAGACTTGCTTTTTGGGTGTGTTGGGGTCTCCAGGGTTTGCTGTGGTGGGAGAACTGGGTTCTGATATTGCCAAGTGGCATTGGTTTCTGTTGCTTATGTTCTGCCTGGCTGTGGCAGACCTCCTGGGAGTCAAACTGACTCTGGGTATGGGTGAGGTGGGGGTTCTGGAGCACACAATCTGCTCCCAATGTAGTTATGGACCAGAAGGAATATGTGTCTCTGACAGGTCAGGAAATCCTGTGTCTTTTGGGCTGAGGTGGGGTTGGGTGGGGTAATGGAGTAGGGGGTGGGGATGGGGTTTGGAAGGTAGGGGTACCCAGTTGGGCCAAGTATTAGGAAGGGGGAATTCACCTGTGAGCATGGTAGTGTCAGAATTTCTGGGGAAATCAAGCTGTCTCTTATGTATGTGGGAAGAGAGCTACAGCACACAATCTGCTCGCTAGCACAGTTGCAAACCAGAAGGTATGTGTGTCTCAGGCATGGTGGGAGGTCTTGCATCTTCTGGGCTAGGAGAGGTCCCATGTAGCCCAGGTATTGGGGTGGCAGGCAACTCTACTTTGAGCCTGGGGATGTCAAAACTCCTGGGGGTCAAGCTGTCTCTGGGTGTGAGCAGGAGGGTGGATTAGAGCATAGGATCTGCTTCCTGGAGTAGGAAACACATGGACAAAAAAATTATGCAGAGACCAAAGGAAAGGCCATCCAGAGACTGCCCCACCCATCCCATCTGCAGACACCAAATCTTGACACTATTGCTGATGCCAAAAAGTGCTTGCTGACAGGAGCCTGGTATAACTGTCCTCTAGAGGCTCTGCCAGCACCTGACAAATACAGATGTAGATATAGCCAACCATCAGACTGAGCCCAGGGAACCCAATCGAAGAGTTAAGAGAAGGATTGAAGGAGCTGAAGGGAATTGCAACTCCATAGGAAGAACAACAGTATCTACTAACAGGATCCCCCCCCACACATACACACACAGCTCCCAGGGACTAAATTACTAACCAAATAGTATACATGGAGGGACCCATGACTCCAGCTAAATATGTAGCAGAGGATTGCCTTATCTGGCTTTAATGGGAGGGAAGGTCCTTGGTTCTGTGGTGGCTTGATACCCCAGCATAGGGGGATGCTAGAGGGATAAGGCTCGAGTGGGTGGGTGGGGAGCACCCTCTTAGAGGCAAAGAGGAGGGGGGAATGGAATGGGAGGTTTGCAGAGGGAAGACCTGGAAGGAGGGCAACACTTGAAATGTAAATAAATAAAATAACGGAAAAAAAGAGGACATACCTGTAATGAGGATGCTGGCTTGATATCTCTTTAGAATGTCCTACACTTGAGACTGAGAATGTCAATAAAGATGTGTGGCTTGTGCAATATAGCTGTGGTCTCAGGCACAGTTCTTTTCTGACACTGAATATCTACATGGCTGTGATTTCTGACATCTAGGGTCTGAGTAGTCTGACATCTACTTTCTGATTTTATGCACAGAATAAACTCTCAGAGTGAAGTGATCCAATCAACCAGGACATTTGATCTCTCCTACTATCCTATCTGCACAAACTTTAATCTATAGCCAATTATGGGAATTATGAGCTAGGATGATAAGAACTCATCTGGCATCATGCTTGTCCCTCATCATATTTCTAAACATCTTTCCACAGATACTTCCAAAAAAAATTGTATATTCTCCTAAACTAATGACCCTCTTTGTCCTACTTGTCCCTTGCCAATGTAAACTTCAACAGAGCATCTAAATTAGCATGTCAAACAAGTAGGACATTAGGCTATTGGGTATAAGAGTTCATCTGCTACCATCTTGTTAATGTTATGAAAGAAGAATTTGGAGCTTAGCTAATGGACTATGTTTTATAAACCCAGCTGGTTCTCAATTATCCTGACTAACCAGGCACACAAACTCCCTAAGAACAGTGACAAATAGGTCTCAAGCTGTTTTCTGCATAACAAAGCCACAAAAAGAATCTAGATCTCTCCCTATGAAGTGGGGATTCCTAGATTGAAAATTCTGCACTTACATTTCTGGGTGATACTGATAACATTTAATTATTGATCTGTAGCCAGAGCAGATGCATTGAACCTCAGAAAATTGAGGAGACAAGCAAGATCCTAAGTTAATAGATCTTTGTTGCCATGCAAATAGGTCATATAAACCTAATGTATGTTTCAGAGACAAACCTCTGAATGGGGTGGGCAGAGAGCTAGCTAGATCTGAGAAATAAGTGTATTTGTCATGATTATATCTGAACATAAAGCTCTGAAATACATACAGATTTTCTAGATTGATAGTATACATACATGCATATATACAATGAAACATAACATGATGTTTTCTCCATCCAGTTCCTGGTCCTCCAAAACCAATATTTGTCATAAGCTATTTATCATCTTATAAGTAAGATTGTCTCTAAGATCCTTCCTTGGCAGAATTCTGAGTTAGTTTCCACAATTCTGAGTTCCAACCAAGTGTTGTTGCAAGAACTGTAGAAAAAAATGTTATTTTGACTGTGGAACATTCACAAAGGAAAAGGCAGCAAGCTAAAACAGTTCTGTCTAAAATGCCATGCATCAAGGAACTTCACCTGTTTCAACATGGAAACGTGTTGCGATTATTACCAACAAAATCAAGTGAAGTGAACATTAGTGAAGTCTGTCCTTAAGGAATATACATTGTTTCCTAATTACGATGGTTTCCCTCACTCTTGTAGCCTACTGTAATTTTTCCCACAAGGTTTATTTAGTAATTTTGTCTAAAGCTGCCCAGAGACCAGACCTTCTATGTAATGTTTCCTTTCTTGCTAATTCAGGGTAATATATGCTCAGTGATGCCTAAAACATGCCAGCTTTATTAATCTCATGAAATAAGATGGAAGTATGAAAATATTTTCCAGACACAGTAGAAATGGGTCACTTTGTTCTCTTCCAGACACTGACTTTTCCATATTCACAATCCCCCAATAAGTATCTGTTCTGTGTTGTAAGCTCTGTGTCAATGCCCTAACCTTAATCCTCTGAGAAACTCAGGCAGATCCTACTTTGGAGCTTTAAAAGTTGAATATCCTAGATGCCATTGAAATAGCTCACCTATAGCTTTTATTTACTATGGACTGTGGCTAAAAATATGATTGCAAGCAGAGACGAAGTTTTTTTACATGGGACCACATATTCAGAGACCTATAGGGTTCAGGCTCCAGTGAAGGGCAAGAGTGAGTGCCATAAGTGGCCAGAAACTTTCTGACTCAGATAAAGCTATTACAGTTTTAATATTTTAAAATTTGAAATTCATTTGTGATTTGAATAAGAATGGCTCGCATAGGTACAGAGATTTGAATGATTAGTCACCAGGGGAGTGTCACACCAGGGAGATGTGGCCTGGTTAGAATAAGTGGTATGGCCTTGTGGGAGGAAGTGTGTCATTGGGGCTGGGGTTTGAGGTTTTAAAAGCTGAATCCAGGCACATTGTTGATCTATTTTTGCTGCTTAAAGATCTGGACATAGATCTCTCAGCTACTTCTCCAGCACCAGGTCTACTAGTGTGTGACCATGCTATTCACCATGATGATGATGGACTAAACCTCTGAAACTGTGAGAAAGCACCAATGAAATACTTCTCTTTTATAAGACTTGCCAGAGTCATGGTGTCTCTTCACAGCAACTGAACACTGACGTAAGGCACTATTATCAAGAATTAATAGAATACATCAGTACAAGATACTCTTGCTTCCCCCAGGGCTGTAGCTGGAACACAGATGCTACATGTTCTTCTTGTCCTACATATTTGCTATTGAGCCATGAGCTACAATTTCATCTAATGATATTTAACTTTTGATTATTTGTTTATTGACACTATCTCCAAATTCAGGTCTTGTGCCTGCCAAGGAGACATTGGTGGCCCTGGCTCCATACATGATGCCTGGCAGAATGTGATATAATTAATATTTGAAAGAAGTAGAAACACATCCTCTAGGAGAATGGTTCTCAACCTATGGGTCATGACCCCTTGGGATTTGAATGATGCTTTCATAACAGTTATTTAGGACCATCAGAAAACACAGATATTGCAGCACCAGCACCTGGCCACATTGGGCCAGAACTCGGCAGGCAGTTCCATGGTCTCCAGAGAACTCTCCACCCCACAGGCACCCTAGCACACCCAGGATCTTAGGACCACTGGTGAGTGGAACACAGCATCTGTTCCAATAGAACCAACGGTGCCTAAGAACAGCTGGAGCACAGACACAGGAACCCCACCCGATCAGTGTCTTGGTTCCCTTACTGTCGGCACCAGCACTGCACCACCTTGAGCCTAAACTTGGTGGGCAGTCCCATGGTCTCCGGAGGACTCTCCACCCCACAGGCAACCTGGCACACCCAGTATTTTAGGATCCCGGGATCCCAGGAAGTTGGTCACACTAGGATCTCAGGGTCTCAGAGGAAGCTTGACTGCCAAGAACTCTGACACACCCAGAATCTCAGCATCACAGGACCTCAGAATCACAGGATCACAAAGAAAGCTGGACTTTGAGAAATTCTGACTCAACTGGGAATAAAGGAAGGATGAGCTCCAATCAAATATATTGAGGGCAGGGAGTACTTAAGATAATCAGATGGTGGGTGGCAAGTATAAGAACAGAAGCAACAAAAACCAAGGTCAGTTGGCATCATCAGAACCCAACTCTCTCACCATAGCAAGTCCTGGATATACCAGAAAAGCAAGATATGGGTCTAAAGTCACTTCTCATGATGATGATGGAGGACTATAAGAAGGACATAAATAACCCCCTTAAAGAAATACAGGAGAACACAGGTAAACATGTAGAAGCCCTTAAAGAGGAAACACAAAAAATCCCATAAAGAATTAGAGGCAAACACATACAAACAGGTGAAACAGCTGGAGCACAGACACAGGAACCCCACCTGATCAGTGTCTCGGGTCCCTTACTGTCGGCACCAGCACTGGGCCACCTTGAGCCTAAACTTGGTGGTCAGTCCAATGGTCTAAAACCACCCAGGATCTAAAAATGGAAGTACAAACAATTTAAAAAATCACAAAGAGAGACAACTCTGGAGATAGGAAACCTAGGAAAGAAGTCAGGAGATATAAATGCAAGCATCACCAACAGAATACAAGAGATAGAAGAGAGAATCTCAGGTGTAGAAGATACCATAGAAAACATTGACACAACAATCAAAGATAAAGCAAAATGCAAAAAGATCCTAACCCAAATATCCAGGAAATCCAGGACACAATGAGAAGACAAAACCTAAGGATACTAGGTATAGAGGAGAAGGAAGATTTCCAAATTAGATGTTCCATGAAACATCTTCAACAGAATTATAGAAGAAAACTTCCCCAACCTAAAAAAAAAAAAAAATGCCCATGAACATACAAGAAAGCCTACAGAACTCCAAATAGTTTGAACCAGAAAATAAATTCCCAGCACATAATAATCAAAACACCAAATACACAAAACAAAGAAAGAATATTAAAAGTAGTAAGGGGAAAAGGTCAAGTAACATATAAATGCAGACCTAACAGAAATATACCAGACTTCACCCTGGAGACTACAAAAGCCAGAAGATTCTGGGCAGATGTCATAAAGACCCTAAGAGAACACAAATGCCAGCCCAGTCTGCTATACCCAGCAAAACTCTCAATCACCATAGATGGAGAAAACAAGGTATTCCATGACAGAACCAAATTTACACAATATCTTTCCACAAATCCAGCCCTTCAAAGGATAATTTAGGGAAAACTCCAACACAAGGAGGGAAACTATGCTCTAGAAAAAGCAAGAAAGTAATCTTTCAACAAACTTAAAAGAAAATAGTCACATGAACAAAATTTCAAATCAAACAACAAAAATAACAGGAAGCAACAATGAATTTTCCTTAATATCTCTTAATATCAATGGACTCAATTCCCCAATAAAAAGACATAGATTAACAGACTGGTTATGTAAACAGGACCCAACATTTTGCTGCATACTGGAAACCCACCTCAGTGACAAAGACAGACACTGGATCAGAGTAAAAGGCTAGAAAACAGTTTTCCAAGTAAATGGTCCAAAGAAACAAGCTGTAGTAACCATTCTAATATCGAATAAAATTGACTTTCAACCTAAAGTTATCAAAAATGATAAGGAGGGACATGTTGTACTCATCAAAGGTAAAACTTAGCAAGATGAACTCTCAATTCTGAACATCTATACTCCCAATGCAAGGGCAGCCACGTTCGTTAAAGAAACTTTAGTAAAACTCAAAACACACATTGCAATGCACAAAATAATAGTGGGAGACTTCAACATCCCACTCTCATCAATGGACAGATCCTTGAAACAGAAACTAAATAGACACATTGAAACTAACAGAAGTTATGAAACAAATGGATTTAACTGATTACTATAGAACATTTTATTCTAGAACAAAAGGATATACCTTCTTCTCAGCACCTCATTGTGCCTTCTCCAAAATTGATGATATAATTGGTCACAAAACAGGCCTCAAAAGGTAAAACATATTGAAATAATCCCATGCATCCTATCAGATCACCATGGACTAAGGCTGATCTTCAATAACAACATAAATAATAGAAAGCCCACATAAATGTGGAAGCTGAACAACACTCTACTCAATGATAACTCGGTCAAGGAAGAAATAAAGAAAGAAATTAAAGATTGTTTAGAGTATAATGAAAATGAAATCACAACATATCCAAACTCATGGGACACAATGAAAGCAGTTTTAAGAGGAAAATTCATAGCTCTGAGGGCCTCCAAAAAGAATCTTGAGAGAGCATACACGAACAACTTGACAGCACACCTAAAAGATCTAGAATAAAAGGAGAAAAATTCACCCAAGAGGAGGCAGGAAATAACCAAACTCAGGGATAAAAATCAACCAAATAGAAACAAAAGGAACTATACAAAATATCAACCAAACCAGAAGCTGGTTCTTTCAAAAAACCAACCAGATAGACCAACCCTTAGCCAAACTAACTAGAGGGCCTAGGGACAGCATTCTAATTAACAAAATCAGAAATGAAAAGGGAGACATAACAAAATGTCATCAAATCCTACTAGAAAAGCCTATACTCAACAAAACTGGAAAACATGCATGAAATGGACAATTTCTAGAGAGATACCAGGTGCCAAAGTTAAATCAGGATTAGATTAATGATCTAAAGAGTCCCATATCCACTAAACAAAAAGAGGCAGTCATTAATAATCTCCCAAACAAAAGAAAGCCCAGAACCAGATGGGTTTAGTACAGAGTTCTATCAGACCTTCAAAGAAGAACTAATTCTAATATTTCTCAAACTATTCCACAAAATAGAAACAGAAGGTACTCTACCCAATTTGTTCTATGAAGCCACAATTACTAGGATACATAAACTACACAAAGACCCAACATTGAAAGAGAACTTCAGACCAATTCCCCTTATGAATATCGATGCAAAAATCCTAAATAAAATTCTTGTAACCGAATCCAAGAACGCATAAAAACAATCATCCAGCATGATCAAGTAGGTTTTATCACAGGCATGCAGGAATGGTTCAATATAGAGAAACCCATCAATGTAATCCACTATATATTCAAACTCAAAGACATGATAATCTCATTAGATGCGGAGAAAGCATGTGATAAAATTCAACACCCGTTCATTATAAAAGTTATGGAAAGATCAGGAATTCAAGGCCCATACTTAACATAATAAAGGCAATATACAGCAAACCAGTAGCCAACATCAAACGAAATGGAGAGACACTTAAAGCAATCCCAAGAAAATCAGGAACAAGATAAGGCTGCTCTCTCTCTCTCTCTCTCTCTCTCTCTCTCTCTCTCTCTCTCTCTCTCTCTCTCTCTTTCTCTCTCTCTCCCTATTCAAGTCCTTGAAGTCCTAACCAGAGAAATTAGAAAACAAAAGGAGATCAAAGAGATACAAATTGGAAAGTCAAAATATCACTATTTGCAGATGATATGATAGTATACTTAAGTGACTCAAAAAATTCCACCAGAGAACACTTAAACCTGATAAACAACTTCAGTGAAGTAGCTGGATATAAAATTAACTCAAACAAATCAGTGGCCTTTCTCTACACAAAAGATAAACAGGCAGAGAAAGAAATTAGGGAAACAACACCCTTCACAATAGTCACAAATAACATAAAATACCTTGGTGTGACTTTAAGGAAGTCAAAGATCTGTATGATAAGAAGTTCAAATCTCTGAAGAAAGAAGTCAAAGATCTCAGAAAATGGAAAAATCTCCCATGTTCATGGGTTAGCAGGATTAATATAGTAAAAATTGCTATCTTGCCTAAGCAATCTACAGATTCAATGCAGTCCCCATCAAGATTTCAACTCAATTCTTCACAGAGTTAGAAAAAGCAAATTGCAAATTCATCTGGAACAACAACAAACCCAGGAAAGCAAAAACTATTCTCAACAATAAAAGAACCTCTGGTACACTCACCATCCCCAAACACTAGCTGTACTACAGAGCAATTGTGATTAAAAACTTCATGGTACTGTTACAAGGACTAACAGGTAGATCAATGGATTAGAATTGAAGACCCAGAAATGAACCCACATACCTATGGTCACTTGATCTTTGACAAAGGAGCTAAAACCATTCAGTGGAAAGAAGACAACATTTTCAACAAATGGTGCTAGCTCAACTGGCAGTTAGCTTGTAGAAGAATGCCAATTGATCCATTCTTGTCTCCTTGTACAAAGGTCAAGTCTAACTGGATCAAGGATTTCCACATAAAACTAGAGACACTGAAACTTAAAGAGGAGAAAGTGGGGAAGAGCCTAGAAGATATGGGCACAGGGGAAAAAATCCTGAACAGGGCAGCAATTGCTTGTGCTGTAAGATCCAGAATTGACAAATGGGACCTTATAAAATTGCAAAGCTTCTGTAAGACAAAGGACACTGTCAATACATACGACAAAAAAATCAACCAACAGATTGGGAAAAGATCTTTACCAATCCTAAATCTGATATCAGGTTAATATCCGATATATATAAAGAACTCAAGAAGTTGGACTCCAGAAAACCAAACAACCCTATTAAAAATGGAGTACTGAGCTAAACAAAGATTTCTCAACTGAGGAATACCAAATGGCTGAGAAGCACCTAAAAGAATGTTCAATATCCTTATTCATCAGGGAAATGCAAATTAAAACAACCCTGAGATTCCACCTTACACCAGTCAGAATGGCTAAGATCAAAAATTCAGGTGACATCAGATGCTGGCAAGGATGTGGAGAAAGAGGAACACTTCTCCATTGGTGGTGGGATTGCAAGCTGGTACCACCACTCTGGAAATCAGTTTGGCAGTTCCTCAGAAAATTGGACGTAGTTCTATGGGAAGATCCATCAATAACACTCCTGGGCATATACCCAGATGATGCTCCAACTTGTAATAAGGACACATGCTCCACTATGTTCATAGCAGCTGTATTTATAATAGCCAGAAGCTGGAAAAAACTCAGATGTCCTTTATCAGAGGAATGGATACAGAAAATATGGTACATTTACACAATGGAGTATTACTCAGCTATTAAAAACATTGAATTCATGAAATCCTTAGACAAATGGATGGATCTGGAGGATATCATCCTAAGTGAGGTAACCCAATCACAAAAGAACACACATGTTGTATACTCACTGATAAGTAGATATTAGCCCATAAACTCAGAATACCCAAGACACAATTTGCAAAACACATGAAACTCAAGAAGGAAGACTAAGTGTGGATACTTTGATCCTTCTGAGAAGAGGAACAAAATACCCATGGAAAGAGTTTCAGAGACAAAGTTCAGAGCAGAAAGTGAAGGCATGACCATCCAGAGACTGTCTTACCTGGGGATCCATCCCATAAACAACCACTAAACCCAGACACTATTGGTGATGCCAACAAAAGCTTGCTCACAGGAGACTGATATAGCTGTCTCCAGAGAGGCTCTGCCAGTACCTGACTAATACAGAAGTGGATGCTCACAGTTATTCATTAGTTGGAGCACCGGGTCCCCAATGAAGGAGCTAGAGAAAGTGCTCAAGGAGCTGAAGGGGTTTGCACCCCCTAGGAGGAACCACAATATGAACTAACCAGTAACCCTCAAGCTCCCTGGGACTAAACCACCAATCAAAGAACACACATGGAGAGACTCATGGCTCTAGCTGCATATGTAGCTGAGGATGGCCTAGTTGATCATCAACGGGAGAAGAGGCCCTTGGTCCTGTGAAGGTTCTATGCCTCAGTATAGGGGAATGCCTGGGCCAGGAGGTGGGAGTGAGTTCATTGGAGAGCAGAGGGAGGAGGGAGAGGATAGGGTATTTTCAGATGGCAAACTGGAAAAGGGGATAACATTTGAAATGTAAATAAAGAAAATATCAAAAAGAGAAAAAGAAAAGAAAACATAGATATTTACATTAACAGTAGGAAATTTACAGCTATAAAATAGCAATGGAAATAATTTTATAATTGAGAGTCACCACAACATGAAAATTTGAATTAAACAGTTGCAGCATTAGGAAGGTTGAAAACTACTATTTTAGGAGGTATATAAAGGGGCTCAAATTTAGTAATAATATAGTAAAGATGCAATTTTTAGACCTCATTTCATGTTTCACTAATCCAACAGGAAAATGTATCTTGGGTCCTTTGAACCATCAGTGATACACCATAAATGGGAGAGACAAAACAGATCATGTGGCAGTGGCTGAATTCATGGAGTTCACAACCTGACTATCCCATGTGTTTTATATTTTATTTACAACATTTGAATATTACCTAGTAAGACAATTACAATGTCTGTATTTTTAAAAAAGAAAAAAGGCATAGTCTCCAGAGAATTTTTAAAATGTGGCAACTGGCTTGTTCTCATTCTGGCAACCAGTTTTGCACATACTACTCTCATTATATGACTTTATTTTTCTTTGACATAATCTAATGGAATCTTGGAGAGAATAAGGGTTACACAATTAGAACCATGCTTGGGTAGTACCTGCCAAGTCAACAAAAAGTGAATAACTGATTAGGAATTGTCAGTGCTTCCATGAATTTGCATCAAGTGTGGTGGGCTCTGAAAGTCTTCAACCTATTAGTAACTTCACTTGGGGATGAGCCAATATGTGTTTTGTCTATTATGAGATAGTGTCTGGACTAGGAACAGGGTCAAAGTGAGATGGACAGAGTAGAATGTAAAAGCTTATAGCAGTTATAAGGATTCTAAACCAGACTTTGCTGACTCTTAAGGCAATTTCTAGAGCAAGAAAAGAGGAAAGAAATTTGGATTTAGAACAATTTCCCTTAGCCTTAGCAACAGTGCATGCTGATATGAGTTTGGTAATCCTAACCCTTTATTTTCCATAAAATGTTCAATAAGATCATTAAATAATCTGACTCTTACTTCTTCCTTGCAAAGAGTGAAAACATCTATATTATAATAGAGTGATGATTATACCAGTTATGCTTTAAATATATAGCATGAATATATAACATATGCACATGGCATTAAATAAAGGACACTAAATATTAACTTATAATTCTCATAAAAATAGCATAATTTTAACTTACTTTGAAAGTTTACCAGGTATATTTAGAAAGCAAATTATGAAAGATACCTAGCAAAGCTATTTTCCTTAAGTGAAATAGAAAGAAAATTTACCACAATATAAACATCCTAAATATACCCAACAAATCAAACCTAAAGAAAATACTGGAAACACAGTTTTGGGCTGAAGAGAGGAGTGAGCTTAGCACGAAGACTGTGAAAGAAACACAAAGCCATAATTATTAAAACACAAAGGACCACTGAAAACACAGTATCACACAATATCCACAATTAACACATATTTCAACAATAACTTTAAATAGCACTGATCTCAATTCACCAATCAAAAGACACAGGCTGACTAGATGGACCAAGAAAGAAAATCCACTCCTTAGTTGCCAAAAAGAAACACATTTTAGTTTTAAAGATAGGCACTGACTTAGTGTAAAAAGATAGACAAAAGTACTCCAATTAAATCAAACAGGAAACGAATCAAGGGTTGTGATCCTAATAACTAAAAAAATTGACTTAAGGTCCCTTCCTGTCCCGCCAGCACCCGGGTAGCTAGGGCACGGAGTCTGCTGACACCTGCAAGCTACCCACAAGACCCACCACAGGAACTTGAGACCTCTGGTGAGTAGAACACAGCTTCTGCTCCAATCCAATTGTGCGGGACCTGAGACTGCATTAATTAGAGAAGCAGAAAACCAGACTTGATCAAGGGCACAAGTCCCTTCCGGGCCACACCAGCAAAGGGGTACCTTGGGCGTGGAGTCTGCGGACACCCATAAGGTATACACAGGACCCTCCATGGGATCTTAAGACCTCTGTGAGTGGATCACAACTTCTGCCAGGAGGCAGGTTCAAACACCAGATATCTGGGCACCTTCCCTGCAAGAGGAGAGCCTACCTGCAGAGAGTACTCTGAAAACTGAAACTCAGGAGAGAGCTAGTCTCCCAGGTCTGCTGATAGAGGCTAACATAAACACCTGAGGAACAAGATCTAACCACAGACAACTACAACAACTAACTCCAAGACTACCAGATGGCAAAAGGCAAACGTAAGAATTTAACTAACAGAAACCAAGGCCACTCACCATCATCAGAACGCAGCACTCCCACCCCACCCAGTCCTGGACACCCCAACACACCCCAAAAACTAGACCCAGATTTAAAAGCATATTTCATGATGATGGTAGAGGACATCAAGAAGGACTTTAATAAGTCATTAAAGAAATACAGGAGAACACTGCTAAACAGGTAGAAGACCTTAAAGAGGAAGCACAAAAATCCCTTAAAGTATTGCAAGAAAACACAACCAAACAGGTGATGGAATTGAATAAAACCATCCAAGACCTAAAAAGAGAAGTAGACACAATAAAGAAAACCCAAAGTGAGGCAACGCTGGAGATAGAACACCTAAGAAAGAAATCTGGAACCATAGATGCAAGCATCAGCAACAGAATACAAGAGATAGAAGAGAGAATCTCAGGTGCAGAAGATTCCATAGACAACATCAGCACAACAATCAAAGAAAATAAAAAATGCAAAAAGATCCTAACTCAAAACATCCAGGAAATCCAGGACACAATGAGAAGACCAAACATACGGATAATAGGAGTAGATGAGAATGAAGATTTTCAACTTAAAGGGCGAGCAAATATCTTCAACAAAATTATAGAAGAAAACTTCCCAAACGTAAAGAATTCTTCCCAAACGTAAAATTCTCCAAGAGGAACTCTCAATTCTGAATATCTATGCTCCAAATGCAAAGGCAGCCACATTCATTAAAGAAACTTTTGTAAAGCTCAAAGCACATATTGGACCTCAGACAATAATAGTGGGAGACTTCAACACACCACTTTCATAAATGGACAGATCGTGGAAACAGAAAATAAACAGGGAACAGTGAAACTAAGAGAAGTGATGAAACAAACAGACTTATCAGATATCTACAGGACATTTTATCCTAAAACAAATGGATATACCTTCTTTTCAGCACCTCATGGTACCTTCTCCAAAATGACTATATAACTGGTCACAAAACAGGCGTCAACAGATACAAAAATATTGAAATCATCCCATGCATCCTATCAGATCACCATGGACTAAGGCTGATCGTCAATAACAACATAAATAATGGAAAGCCAACATTCACATGGAAACTGAATAACGCTCTTCTCAATGATACCTTGGTCAAGGAAGGAATAAAGAAAGGAATTAAAGACTTTTTAGAGTTTAATAAAAATGAAGCCACAACATACCCAATCTTATGGGACACTATGAAAGCATTTCTAAGAGGGAAACTCATAGCTCTGCATACCTCCAAAAAGAAACTGGAGAGAGCACACACTAGCAGCTTGACAACACACCTAAAAGCTCTAGAAAAAAGGAAGCAAATTCACCCAAGAGGAGTAGACAGCAGGAAATAATCAAATTTAGGTGCGAAATCAACCAAGTGGAAACAATAAGAACTATTCAAAGAATCAACCAAACCAGGAGCTGGTTCTTTGGGAAAATCAACAAGATAGGTAAACCCTTAGCCAGACACACTAGAGGTCACAGGGACAGCATCCTAATTAACAAAATCAGAAAAGAAAAGGGAGACCTAACAACAAACCCTGAAGAAATCCAAAACACCATCAGATCCTTCTACAATAGGCTATACTCAACAAAACTGGAAAACCTGCATGAAATGGACAAATTTCTAGACAGATACCAGGTACCAAAGTTAAACCAGGAGCAAGTTAACAATCTAAACAGTCCCATATCCCCTAAAGAAATAGAAGCAGTAATTAATGGTCTCCCAACCAAAAAAAGCCCAGGACCAGATGGGTTTAGTGCAGAGTTCTATCATATCTCCAAAGAAGATCTGATTCTAGTTCTGCACAAACTTTTCCACAAAATAGAAGTAGAAGGAACTCTACCCAACTCATTCTATGAAGCCATAATTGCTCTGATACCTAAATCACAGAAAGATCCAACAAAGATAGAGAACTTCAGACCAAATTCCCTTATGAATATCGATGCAAAAATACTCAATAAAATTCTCACTATCCGAATCCAAGAACACATTAAAACAATCATCCATCCTGACCAAGTAGGTTTTATTCCAGTTATGTAGGAATGGTTTAATATATGGAAATCCATCAATGTAATCCAGTATATAAACAAACTCAAAGACAAAAACCACATGATCATCTCGTTAGATGTGGAGAAAGCATTTGACAAAATCCAACACCCATTCATGATAAAAGTCTTGGAATGATTAGGAATTCAAGGCCCATACCTAAACATGATAAAAGCAATCTACAGCAAACCAGTAGCCAACATCAAAGTAAATGGTGAGAAGCTGGAAGCAATCCCAGTAAAATCAGGGACTAGACAAGGCTGTCCACCCTCTCCCTACCTATTCAACATTGTACTTGAAGTCCTAGCCAGAACAATTTGACAACAAAAGGTGATCAAGGGGATACAAATTCGAAAAGAAGAAGTCAAAATATCACTTTTTGCAGATGATATGATAGTATATATAAGTGAGCCTAAAAATTTCACTACAGAACTCCTAAACCTGATAAACAGCTTTGGTGAAGTAGCTGGATATAAAGTTAACTCAAACAAGTCAATGGTCTTTCTCTACACAAAGAATAAACAGGCTGAGAAAGAAATTAGGGAAACAACACCCTTCTCAATAGTCACAAATATTATAAAATACCTTGGCATGACTCTAACTATGAAAGTGAAAGATCTGTATGATAAGAACTTCAAGTCTCTGAAGAAAGAAATTAAAGATGATCTCAGAAGATGGAAAGATCTCCCATGCTCATGGATTAGCAGGATCAAAATAGTAAAAATTGCTATCTTGCCAAAAGCAATCTACAGATTCAATGCAATCCCCATCAAAATTCCAAGTCAATTCTTCAAAGAATTAGGAAGAACAATCTGCAAATTCATCTGGAATAACAAAAAGCCTAGGATAGCAAAAACTGTTCTCAAGGATAAAAGAACCTCTGGTGGATTCACCATGCCTGACCTAAATTTTACTACAGAGCAATTGTGATAAAATCGGCATGATACTGGTATTACGACAGAAAAGTAGACCAACGGAATAGAATTGAAGACCCAGAAATGAACCCAAACACCTATGGTCACTTGATCTTTGACAAGGGAGCTAAAGCCATCCAGTGGAAAAAAGACAGCATTTTCAACAAATGGTGCTGGCACTACTGGTGGTTATCATGTAGAAGAATGCGAATTGATCCATTCCTATCTCCTTGTACTAAGGTAAAAATCTACGTGGATCAAGGAGCTCCACATAAAACCAGAGACACTGAAACTTATAGAGGAGAAAGTGGGGAAAAGCCTCGAAGATATTAGCACAGGGGAAAAATTCCTGAATAGAACAGCAATGGCTTGTGCTGTAAGATCGAGAATTGACAAAGGGGACCTCATGAAACTGCAAAGCTTCTATAAGGCAAAAGACACCGTCAATAAGACAAAAAGGCCACCAACAGATTGGGAAAGGGTCTTTACCCATCCTAAATCAGTTAGAGGACTAATATCAAATATATATAAAGAACTCAAGAAGGTGGACTCCAGAAAATCAAATAACCCCATTAAAAATGGGACTCAGAGCTAAACAAAGAATTCTCACCTGAGGAATACGGAATGGCTGAGAAACACCTGAAAAACTATTCAGTATCCTTAATCATCAGGGAAATGCAAATCAAAACAACCCTGAGATTCCACCTCACACCAGTCAGAATGGCTAAGATCAAAAATTCAGGTGACAGCAGATGCTGGTAAGGATGGGGAGAAAGAGAAACACTCCTCCACTGTTGGTGGGATTGCAAGCTTGTAAAACTACTCCTGAAATCAGTCTGCTGGTTTCTCAGAAATTTGGACATGGTACTGCCGGAGGATCCCACAATACCTCTCCTGGGCATATATCCAGAAGATGTCCCTACTAGTAAGAAAGAAACATGCTCCACTATGTTCATAGCAGCCATATTTATAATAGCCAGAAGCTGGAAAGAACCCAGATGCCCCTCAACAGAGGAATGAATACAAAAAAATGTGGTACATTTACACAATGGAGTACTACTCAGCTATTGAAAAGAATGAATTTATGAAATTCCTAGGCAAATGGTTGGACCTGGAGGGCATCATCCTGAGTGAGGTAACCCAATCACAAAAGAACAAATGATATGTACTCACTGATAAGTGGATATTAGCCTAGAAACTTAGAATACCCAAGATATAAGTTACAATTTGCAAAACACATGAAACTTAAGAAGAACGAAGACCAAAGTGTGGACACTTTGCCCCTTCTTAGAATTGGGAACAAAAGATCCATGGAAGGACTTACAGAGACAAAGTTTGGAGCTGAGACAAAAGGATGGACCATCTCGAGGCTGCCATATCCAGGGATCCATCCCATAATCAACTTCCAAACGCTGATACCATTACATACACTAGCAAGATTGTGCTCATAGGACCCTGATATAGCTGTGTCTAGTGAGACTGTGCTGGGGCCTAGCAAACGCATAAGTGGATGGTCACAGTCAGCTATTGGATGGATCACAGGGCCCCCAATGGAGGAGCTAGACAAAATACCCAAGGAGCTAAAGAGATCTGCAACCCTGTAGGTACAACATTATGAACTAACCAGTACCCCGGAGCTCTTGATTCTAGCTGCATATGTATCAAAAGATGGCCTAACCGGCAATCACTGGAAAGAGAAGCCCATTGGACTTGCAAACTTTATATGCCCCAGTACAGGGGAATGCCAGGGCCAAAAAGTGGAAGTGTGTGGGTGGGGGGGGGGGGAGGGTATGGGGGACTTTTGGGATGGCATTGGAAGTGTAAATGAGGAAAATAACTAATAAAATTTTTTTTAAAAAATTGACTTGAATCCAAAACTAATCAGAAGAGTTACAGAGGGACTTTTAGTTCTAATGAAGGGAAAAATTAGCCAAGTAGACATTACTATGTTAAATATGTATGCTCTAAACTCTGGAATGCCTTATTTCATAAAAAAAATCATACCAGTAGATTTAAAGACACCAATTAACATCAATCAATTAATTGTGATTTAAAAACCCTCTTTCTTCAGATAGGTGACCTAGACAAAAATTAAATAAACAGAGAACATCAGAATCAATTGACATCATTCATCAAATGGATTTCATAGATATTCTTCCCAAACATCCAAAGATATACATTCTATTCAATAGCACATGGAAGATTTTCTAAAATAGACCGTATTCTGGAACAAAAAACAAAATTTACAATTTTAGAAATTTTGAAATCACTCCTTTTATCCTGACCACATTGTAATAAAATTTAAAACTGACAGTAAACAAGTATCTAGGAAATCCATGAATTTATGGATATTAAACAACTCATTACTGAGTGATAAATGAGTTAAAAATGAAACAAGAAAGAAATAAAAATGTTTCCTGGAACTAAATGAAAATGAAAACACAACATGGCAAAACCTTTGGGACACATTGAAAGTAGTCATATGAGAGAAATTTATAGCCTACATTAAAAAAAAATCAGAGAGCACACAAATTAATGACTTAATGGTACAACTCAAAAATTTGGAAAATCAAGATGAAGCAAATCAATTCAGTAGCAAGAAATAATAAAATAATTCAGAGCAGATATATAGAAATAAAAAAGACAACACAAAAGATCAATGAAAGTAGAAGCTGGTTCTTTGAGAAGGTAAACAAGATTGACAGACCCTTGATCCAACCAACCAAAAGAGAGAAAGAGGAGACCCAAATTAAGACCATCAGAAATGATCATGGAAACATTATAACAGATACCAAGGAAACTCAGAACATTGTAAGGGAACATTTTTAAAAATCTGTACTTCATTAAGCCATAAAACTTAAAAGGAATAGATGAACTTCTAGACTCAGCCAAACCACCAAAATGAAATCAAGTAGAAGTCAACAGTATAAATAGACCCACAGCATATTAGATTGAAAAAGTAGTAAAGTGCCTTCCATTTCACAGACAACAACAAAGCAAGCAAGCAAACAAACAAACAAAAAAACAAACGAAATCAAGGCCAGATTGAGTCACAACAAAATTCTATCAGACCTTTAAAGAAAATCTACACCTTATCTTTCTTAAATCATTCAAAATCATAGAAGCAAGCAAATAAAATAACTCCCTAGCTCATTCTATATATCCAATATAGCTCTAATACACAGACCAGGTAAATACACAATAAGAAAGAAAATGACAAGGCAATATTCTCAAAATAATGCTCACAGAATATGTATGTACTTATCATGATTAAACTGGCAGGAACGGTTCAACATGCACAAGTTAACAAATGTAATAAATCACATGAATGTACTGAAAGACAAAAATCACATGATCATCTTAATAGATGCAGAAAAGGCCTGGGAGAAAACCTACATGCCTTCATAACAAAAGTACTAGCAACACGCATCCAGAGCTGATCCTGTGCCACAGCGCTCCACACTCAAATATCACCTGGAGAGAGCTGTTCTCCTAGGAGTGCTGACACATCTGTGAGCACAGGGAAGATCACTATTTCTTCTCAAATTCCTGGCCCAAGAGAGGCACGCCCAGAGCTATCAAGACACGGGAACCAAGGAACAGCCAGGGACACGATCCTTATGGTTTCTCTCTGCACCCTGGAGTTGACCATGTGCCACAGCTCTACATACACAAATTCCTCCCCGAGAGAACTGGTCTCCCAGAAGTACTGACACACAGGCTTGCAGGAGGGATAAGTCACAGTCAGAGACAGAAAGACCAGCTAACCCCAGAGATAACTAGATGGTGAGAGGCAAGGGCAAGAATATAAGCAACAAAAAAACAAGGCTACTTGACATCAATATAATCCATTTCTCCAACCACATTAAGTCCCGAATACCCCAACACACCAGAAAAGCAAGACTGATTTAAAATATCATCTGATGATGAAGATAGAGGACTTTAAGAAGGACATAAATAACTCCCTTAAAGAAATACAGGAAAACAGAGGTAAACAGGTAGAAGTGCTTAAAGAGGAAACACAAAAATCCCTTAAAGAATTAGAGGGAAACACAACCAAACAGGTGAAGGAATTGAACAAAGCCATGCAGGATCTAAAAATGGAAATATAATCAATAAAGAAATCACAATGGGATACAACCCTGGAGATAGAAAACCTAGAAAAGAGAACAGGAGTCATAGAAGCAAGTATTACCAACAGAATATAAGGGATAGAAGAGAGAATCTCAGGTGCAGAAGACTCCATAGAAAACATTGACACACCTGGCGTGGTGGTGCACGCCTTTGATCCTAGCACTTGGGAGGCAGAGGCAGGCAGATTTCTGAGTTCGAGGCCAGCCTGGTCTACAAAGTGAGATCCAGGACAGCCAGGGCCACACAGAGAAACCCTGTCTCGAAAAGAAAAAAAAAAAAAAAAAAAAAAAAAAAGAAAAAGAAAACATTGCCACAACAGTCAAAGAAATCACAAAAAAAAAAAAAAAAAGCCTAACTTAAAACATCCAGGAAGTCAAAGACACAATGAGAAATCTAAACATAAGTATAATAGGTATAGAAGAGAGCAAGGATTCCCAACTTAAAAGGCCAGTAAATATCTTCAACAAAATTATAGAAGAAAATTTCCCTAACCTAAAGAAAGAGATGCCCATGAACATACAAAAAGCCTACAGAATGCCTAATAGATTGGACCAGAAAAGAAGTTTTTCCTATCGCATAATAGTCAAAACACCAAATGTACAAAACAGGCAAAGAATATTAAAAGCAGTAAGGGAAAAGGGCCAAGTAACATATGAGAATTACACCAGACTTCTCACCAGAGACTATGAAAGCTAGAAGATCCTGGACAGATGTCATAAGGACCCTAAGAGAACACAAATCCCATGCCAGGCTACTACACCCAGCAAAACTCTCAATTACCATAGATGGAGAAACCAAGTTATTCCATGACAAAAACAAATTTACACAATACCTTTCTACAAATCCAGCCCTACAAAGGATAATAGATGGAAAACTCCAGTATAAGGAGGGAAACTATGCCCTAGAAAAAGCAAGGAATAATCTTCTTTCAACAAACCCAAAAGAAGATAGTCGCACGAACATAATAAGAATGTAAAAAAATAACAGGAAGCAACGATCACTATTCCTTAATATCTCTTAACATCAGTGTACTGAATTTCCCAATAAAAAGTCATAGAATAACAGATAAGATATGTAAACAGGAACCAGCATTTTGCTGCATACAGGAAACACACCTCAGTTACAAAGAGAGACACTACCTCAGAGTAAAAAGCTGGAAAACAATTTTCCAAGCAGATGGTCCCAAGAAACAAGCTAGAGTAGCCATTCTCATATCTAATAAAATCAATGTTCAACCAAAAGTTATCAAAAAGGATAAGGAAGGACACTTCATACACATCAAAGGAAAAATCTACCAAGAAGAACTCTTAATTCTGAACATCTATGCTCCAAATGCAAGGCCACCCACATTCATAAAAGAAGCTTTACAAAAGTTCAAACAACATTGTACCTCATACAATAATAGTGCAAGACTTCAACACCCCACTATCATCAGTGGACAGATCATGGAAACACAAACCAAACAGAAACACAGTGAAACTAACTGAAGTTATGAACCAAATGGACTTAACAGATATCCATAGAACATTTTATCCTAAAACAAAAGAATATACTTTCTTCTCAGCACTTCATGGTACCTTCTCCAAAACTGGACATACAATCAGCCACAAAACAGACTTCAACAGATACAAGAAGATTGAAATAACTCCATGCATCCTATCAGATCTCCATGGACTAAGGCTGGTCTTCAATAGCAGCAAAAACAACAAGAAAGCCCACATATACATGGAATCTAAACAACACTCTACTCAATGATAACTTGGTCAAGGAAGAAAGAAAAAAGAAATTAGACTTTAGAACTTAATGAAAAATGAAGGCACAACATACCCAAACTTATGGGACACAATGAAACCAGTGCTAAGAGGAAAACTCATAGCTCTGAGTGCCTCCAAAAAGAAAATGGAGAGAGTGTAGAATCCAAAATAAATTCAAGACCACCCAGCCCCTCCCCCCTTTGAAGGGGCTTCCAAATTGTATAGTTTTAGTGGTCAAAATGACTAAGCCTACAGCTGCCAAAACAATATTAAGAGTTCCCAGAAAAATTCCCCTACTCTGCCTCACACTGAATTCTGAGAGAAACCACAAACTGTCCTAACCTTGTCTCTACAATTCCCCATGATGTTAATAGCCATGACTTAATAGCTGTGACGTTAATAGTTGACCCATAAGTTCAAAACATACTGCTGCTTTGCTGAAAATCCACAAGGGCAGGCAGAATGAGGGACTAGGCCAAAGGGTTACCTAGTCACCCTATACAAACCAACCAATGCCTGAAAAGGTTACTTGCTACACCAATTAGAATAAGCCAGCTAACCCTGTTGCCTAAATCTGCCCCTTACAAGGTATAAAAAGTGTGTTCTTTCTTTGTTCAGGGTCTCTTCTCTTGCTTGCGTGCTGAGGAGGGTGCCCAATGCATTAGGTTAATAAAAAATAAAAACTAAAAATAAAAAAATAAAACAAAACAAAAAAACCTCTTGAAGTTTGCAGCAATGGCAGTTTCTGTGGTCTTTGTGAGTGAGGTTCTTTTGGCAGACTCCAAAAAAAGCATACAATAGTACCTTGACAGCACACCTGAAAGCTCTAGAACAAAAAGAAGCAAATACAACCAACAGGAGTAGATGGCAGGAAATAATCAAACTCAGGGCTGAAATCAACCAAGTATAAACAAAAAGAACTATACAAAAAAAATCAACAAAATCAGGAGCTGGTTCTTTGAGAAAGTCAACAAAATATATCAACCCTTAGCCAGACTAACCAGAGGGCACAGACATAATATCCAAATTAACAAAATCAGAAATTAAAAAGGAGATATAACAACAGAAACTGAGGAAATTTTAAAAATCATCAGACCCTTTAAAAAAAGCCTATATTCAACAAAACTGGACAATCTGGATGAATTGAACATTTTTCTAGACAGATACCAAATTCCAAAGTTAAATCAGGATCACATAAACCATCTAAACAGTCCCATAACCCCTAAAGAAATAGAAGAAGTCATTAAAACTCTCCTAACCAAAAAAATCCCAGGACCACATGGGTTTAGTGCAGAGTTCTGTCAGACCTTCAGAGAAGACCTAATACCAACACTATTCAAACTATCCCATAAAAATAGAAACAGAAAGAAACACTACCCAATTCATTCTAGGAAGCCACAGTTATGCTATGTATTATTCTTGAAGGTGGATTGGTTTCTGTCTAATCAGGAACTTGTCACAATTTCCTTTCATAGAGGACGTCATAATATATTTTTATTTCTACTTCTATCATGTTTAATGTTCCAAATAGATTTTAAGAACTGGTTGAGTGCATATTACTTTTAGCTTCAGAAGATATCATGTATACTTAAAAGGCATTTATCTATTATAAATTATTTGATAACTTATAATGTCAATGCTGAGTTTTATATTTTAAAATAAATTGTATTAGTTTAATAATAAAAAAGTACTAGCCATACAATGCTAGAGGGAGCATATCAACAAAAGAAAAGCTATATCTGAGAAACCCACAGCCAACATCATCATAGATGGGAGAAAATGTGAAGCAATCTCCAATTGTGTTTCACTGAGTAAATATGATATTTCAGGTCAGGCCCCATGCTTAGGAGTAGTTGATCAACACAAAATGGGTTCCATCCCTTGTGTGCTTTCTGGGCTGTTATTTTATGTCTTATTGTTTGTTAGGTTTTGAAAGAAATAGGCAAAACATGAAGTTGAATGGATAGGAACTGAGAAAGATCTGGGAGTTGGAGGAGGAAAAATAATATATTAAAATATATTGTATGAAGAAATATTTTAATTAACTTTTCTCAAATTATTTTGGCAATGATTACACACAATTCTTTTTTTTACATTTTTTTATTTTGGTTTTTTTTATTAGGTATTTATTTCATTTACATTTCCAATGCTATCCCAAAAGTCCCCCACCCACTCCCCCACCTACCCATTCCCACTTCTTGGCACTGGCGTTCCCCTGTACTGAGGCAGATAAAGTTTGCACGACCAATGGGCCTCTCTTTCCACTGATGAACGACTAGGCCAACTTCTGATACATATGCAGCTAGAGACACAAGCTCTGGGGGGTACTGGTTAGCTCATAATGTTGTTCCACTTATAGGGTTGCAGATCCCTTTAGCTCCTTGGGTA
The DNA here is from genome assembly GCF_000001635.26 of Mus musculus. Lineage (NCBI taxonomy): Eukaryota > Metazoa > Chordata > Mammalia > Rodentia > Muridae > Mus > Mus musculus. The sequence goes on along the minus strand of NC_000079.6, from coordinate 102,182,031 downwards.
TTTTCTCTAGCTCCTCCATTGGGGGCCCTGTGATCCATCCAATAGCTGACTGTTAGCATCCACTTCTGTGTTTGCCAGGCCCCGGCATAGTCTTACAAGAGACAGCTATATCTGGGTCCTTTCAGCAAAATCTTGCTAATGTATGCAATGGTGTCAGCATTTGGAAGCTGATTATGGGGTGGATCCCCGGATATGGCAGTTTCTAGACTTTCGTCTCAGCTCTAAACTGTGTCTCTGTAACTCCTTCCATGTGTGTTTTGTTCCCAATTCTAAGAAGAGGCAAAGTGTCCACACTTTGGTCTTCATTCCTCTTTGTTTCATGTGTTTAGTAAATTGTATCTTATATCTTGGGTATTCTAAGTTTCTGGGCTAACATCCGCTATCTTTGAGGTTTTTCCCCACTTTCTCCTATATAAGTTTCAGTGTCTCTGGTTTTATGTGGAGCTCCTTGATCCACTTAGATTTGACCTTAGTACAAGGAGAGAAGAATGGATCAATTCGCATTCTTCTACATGATAACCACCAGTGGTACCAGCACCATTTGTTGAAAATGCTGTCCGATTTCCACTGGATGGTTTTAGCTCCCTTGTTGAAGATCAAGTGACCATAGGTGTGTGGGGTCATTTCTGGGTCTTCAATTCTGTTCCATTAGTCTAGTTTTCTGTTGCTATACCAGGACCATACCGGGTTTCTTTCTTTCTTTTTTTTTTTTTTTTTTTATCAAAATTGCTCTGTAGTAAAGCTTTAGGTCAGGCATGGTGATTCCACCAGAGGTTCTTTTATCCTTGAGAAACGTTTTTGCTCTCCTAGGGTTTTTGTTATTCCAGATGAATCTGCCAATTGTCCTTTCTAATTGGTTGAAGAATTGAGTTGGAATTTTGATGGGGATTGCATTGAATCTGTAGATTGCTTTTGGCAAGATAGCCATTTTTACAATGTTGATCCTGCCAATCCATGAGCATGGGAGATCTTTCCATCTTCTGAGATCTTCTTTAATTTCTTTCTTCAGAGACATGAGTGGGTATTAGATTTTGTCAAATGCATTCTCCACATCTAAGGAGATGATCATATGGTTTTTGTCTTTGAGTTTGTTTATATACTGGATTACATTGATGGATTTCCATATATTAAACCATCCCTACATCCCTGGAATAAAACCTACTTGGTCAGGATGGATGATTGTTTTAATGTGTTCTTGGATTCGGATAGTGAGAATTTTACTGAGTATTTTTGCATCGATATTCATAAGGGAATTTGGTCTGAAGTTCTCTATCTTTGTTGGATTTTTCTGTGGTTTATGTATCAGAGTAATTGTGGCTTCATAGAATGAGTTGGGTAGAGTTCCTTCTACTTCTTTTTTTGTGGAATAGTTTGTGCAGAACTAGAATCAGATCTTCTTTGGAGATATGATAGAACTCTGCACTAAACCCATCTGGTCCTGGGCTTTTTTTGGTTGGGAGACCATTAATTACTGCTTCTATTTCTTTAGGGGATATGGGACTGTTTAGATTGTTAACTTGCTCCTGGTTTAACTTTGGTACCTGGTATCTGTCTAGAAATTTGTCCATTTCATGCAGGTTTTCCAGTTTTGTTGAGTATAGCCTATTGTAGAAGGATCTGATTGTGTTTTGGATTTCTTCAGGGTTTGTTGTTAGGTCTCCCTTTTCTTTTCTGATTTTGTTAATTAGGATGCTGTCCCTGTGACCTCTAGTGAGTCTGGCTAAGGGTTTATCTATCTTGTTGATTTTCTCAAAGAACCAGCTCCTGGTTTGGTTGATTCTTTGAATAGTTCTTATTGTTTCCACTTGGTTGATTTCGCCCCTGAGTTTGATTATTTCCTGCCTTCTACTCCTCTTGGGTGAATTTGCTTCCTTTTTTCTAGAGCTTTTAGGTGTGTTGTCAAGCTGCTAGTGTGTGCTCTCTCTAGTTTCTTTTTGGAGGTATGCAGAGCTATGAGTTTCCCTCTTAGAAATGCTTTCATAGTGTCCCATAAGATTGGGTATGTTGTGGCTTCATTTTTATTAAACTCTAAAAAGTCTTTAATTTCTTTCTTTATTCCTTCTTTGACCAAGGTATCATTGAGAAGAGCATTGTTCAGTTTCCATGTGAATGTTCGCTTTCCATTATTTATGTTGTTATTGAAGATCAGTCTTAGTCCATGGTGGTCTGATAGGATGCATGGGATGATTTCAATATTTTTGTATCTGTTGAGTCCTGTTTTGTGACCAATAATATGGTCAATTTTGGAGAAGGTACCATGAGGTGCTGAGCAGAAGATATATCTTTTTGTTTTAGGATAAAATGTCCTGTAGATATCTGATAAGTCTGTTTGTTTCATCACTTCTCTTAGTTTCACTGTTCCCTGTTTAGTTTCTGTTTCCACGATCTGTCCATTGATGAAAGTGGTGTGTTGAAGTCTCCCACTATTATTGTGTGAGGTGCAATGTGTGCTTTGAACTTTACTAAAGTTTCTTTAATGAATGTGGCTGCCCTTGTATTTGGAGCATAGATATTCAGAATTGAGAGTTCCTCTTGAAAGATTTTAACTTTAATGAGTATGAAGTGCCCCTCCTTGTCTTTTTTGATGACTTTGTGTTGGAAGTCGATTTTATTAGATATTAAAATGGCTACTCCAGCTTGTTTCTTCAGACCATTTTCTTGGAAAATTCTTTTCCAGCCTTTCATTTTGAGGTAGTGTCTGTCTTTTTCCCTGAGATGGGTTTCCTGTAAGCACCAAAATGTCGGGTCCTGTTTGTGTAGCCAGTCTGTTAGTCTGTCTTTTTATTGGGGAGTTGAGTCCATTGATATTAAAAGATATTAAGGAAAAGTAATTCTTGCTTCCTATTATTTTTGTTGTTAACGTTGACATTCTGTTCTTGTGGCTGTCTTCTTTTAGGTTAGTTGAAAGATTACTTTCTCATTTTTTTCTAGGATTTGGTTTCCTTGTATTGTTTTTTTTTTTTTTTCTGTTATTATTCTTTGAAGGGCTGGATTCGTGGAAAGATAATGTGTGAATTTGGTTCGGTCGTGGAATACTTTGGTTTCTCCTCTACAGTAATTGAAAGTTTGGCTGGGTATAATAGCCTGGGCTGGCATTTGTGTTCTCTTAGGGTCTGTATATCATCTGTCCGGGATCTTCTGGCTTTCATAGTCTCTGGTAAAAAATCTGGTGTAATTCTGATATGCTTGCCTATATACGTTACTTGACCTTTTCCCCTTACTGCTTTTAATATTCTATCTTTATTTAATGCATTTGTTGTTCTGATTATTATGTGTTGGGAGGAATTTCTTTTCTGGTCCAGTCTATTTGGAGTTCTGTATGCTTCTTGTATGTTCATGGGCATCTCTTTCTTTAGGTTTAGGAAGTTTTCTTCTATAGTTTTATTGAAGATATTTGCCAGTTCTTTGAGTTGAACATCTTCATTCTCATCTACTCCTATTATCCGTAGCTTTGGTCTTCTCATTGTGTCCTGGAGTTCCTGGATGTTTTGAGTTAGGATCTTTTTGCATTTTCCATTTTCTTTGATTGTTGTGCCGATGTTGTCTATGGAATCTTCTGCACCTGAGATTCTCTCTTCCATCTCTTGTATTCTGTTGCTGATGCTTGCATGTATGGTTCCATTTTTCTTTTCTAGGGTTTCTATCTCCAGCATTGCCTCCCTTTATTTTTTCTTTATTGTGTCTACTTCCCTTTTTAGGTCTAGCATGGTTTTGTTCATTTCCATCATCTGTTTGGATGTATTTTCCTGTTTTTCTATAAGGACTTGCAACTCTTTAGTAGTGTTCTCCTGTATTTCTTTAAGTGATTTATTAAAGACCTTCTTGATGTCTTCTACCATCATCATGAGATATGCCTTTAAATCCGGGTCTAGGTATTCGGGTGTTTTGGGGTGCCCTGGACTGGCTGAGGTGGGAGTACTGGGTTCTGATGATGGTGAGTGGTCTTAGTTTTTGTTAGTAAGATTCTTATGTCTGCCTTTCGCCCTCTGGGAAAGTCTGGAGTCAGTTGTTATAGTTGTCTCTGGTTAGAGCTTGTTCCTCTCGTGATTCTGTTATTCTCTACCAGCAGACTGGGGAGACTAGCTTTCTCCTGAGTTTCAGTGGTCAGAGCACTCTCTGCAGGCAGGCTCTCCTCTTTCAGGGCAGATGCACAGATATCTAGCATTCAGACTTGCCTCCTGGCAGCAGATGAAGCCCTGAAACAGGATCTATCCCATTAGCTGTTAGCTTCTGTAGTCCACACTCTCACCTGTGCAGAGTAGTCTCGGTGGAGTCTGGGATCCAAGATGTCTCCTGCAGATGCTCAGGCAAATCCCTCCTGGGCAGAGCGGACACCTATCCTCTGGCAGGGAAGGTACCGGGGTGTCTGGATTGGAAATGGAGGCTGCCTCAGAAGCTCTGTGGCTCCTGCCTGTCCCAGGGATGCAAGATCGATTACACACAATTCTAAGTATTCTAAAGTTACTGCATTCTATATTTGAGGTACATTGCACATTGCACAAATTAAATTTCGATAAAGTTGTTATAAAAGAGAAATTCATAAATACTTCTCAAAATTATGAATATTCATGTCAGTCAATCACTTACATATATTCATCATGAGTTGAATAGGATATAAATTTTGTGAATTTTGTAAGTCCATCAATGGAGAGTATAAATAATTTATGGAATATCTGTACCATGAAATAGAACACTTATTTTGAATAATGGAATAGATCTTTCTCTGTTTGTACAGAAATATAGCCAACTCTGTCAAGTAAGAAAAGCAAGTCATTGAAGAAATTGTACAGTATTATCATATTCATGAACTAGTGGCATGTTTGTAGTCACATATGTGTAAAAGCAGTGAGAAGAGCTTGTGAATGTGTATCAGGCTATTAGAAGAGCATTTGTCTTGGATGTATATCTCATTTTGTGAATGAGATATAAAACTGGAAAAATAAAGAGGAGGGCCTTTATATTTCACTTTTTAAACAACTAGGTTATGTATAAAATGGAAACAAAGAAGAAACTAAGTAAGATGTTATAATGTAAAATATTAACTATATTCATGTACCTCCTTAGCCAAACACACCATGGCATTAGTGCAGAACAGATTTTATTTTAGGTGACTTTTTTTCATGAGAAAAAGGAGATGATTGGTCTTGGTAGACATTGTCTGGTGCAAGCTTAGACATTTTAATTTGCTATTCTGATTTCTTCTGCTTGAAATCTTTCCCTGCAAATATTCCCATTTAGCTCTGCTTCTCTTAGAGTTTTGCTCAATAATGATTTCCAAGCATTTCTTACCTGCCTACATTGTGACATACCTTGTGTCAATACCCCTCGAGAGATATTTCTGCTTAAACTTTTGACTAAATACTTCCACCATCAGACACCCTCAGTATGTTCTTACTGGCTTATCTGATGCCATTTTTCTCCCACTAAGAGAACTCTTTGAAGCTAAGTTCATCTGTCACATGTTTTACAGCTGCAACTGTGAGCCAATAACAACAGCTGGTATATAGTGTGCCCTCTTTATGTGTGTGTGCTAGAGGAGAGTTCACAAAAGAACCGAATAGTAATGACACTTTAAAAAAATGAGGTTTTCAAATAAGAGATGAGATGAAAAAGATTTATCTCTAAATTATTATTATTCAGTCTTTCCAAGTAGATGATTAAGTAGTTAAGAAGCTAAACAAGCACAAGATATCTGAATTTTCTTCAGTTGTCTAGAACCATTTGCTCTAATTCCTCTGCCATTCAACTTACAGATCTACAAAAAGAAAAAGGGAAAAGAAAGAAAGAAAGAAAGAAAGAAAGAAAGGAAGGAAGGAAGGAAGGAAGGAAATAGAAAGGAGAAACATGGCTGGAGAAGTACAATTTACCCACTTCTAGTCAAGCAAAACCAATATTTACCACAAATAAATCAGGAATTTAACTGACAGCAGGAGAGTTCTGGGATTTTGAAGCCTAATTTTGGCTCATTAGAGCATTGTCTCCCAATCTAAGCTTGAACCTAAGGCCAATACAGCTTTACCTCTATACTAAGCTAGATTTCCTCATCCATTAATAGGTTCATCTTGGAAAGCAGTGCACTGTGTAAATACACATTTCCATTCTCTTCATTATCTCTGGTTATGTCTGAACAAAAGAAAGCCATCTTCAACATATAAGTCCAACAACTCAATATAAGAAGCACCAGATGGTGCCTTTCTGGATCTTTCTTTCCTTTTGAGCAAATGAAGACTGAGGATAGGTATTAAAATATTTTGGAAGCATATGTTTTGTCTTATTTTCCTTTTTTATGCAGCTTAAAATTATATTTAGAATTATCCACCTGGGCTCAGTTTAGGTAACTCCAATATGATTGACAATGCCCAAAGAATCACAATCTGGAGCCAGTTAAACATTTGCCTTTTGTTCTCCAACAGGTATGAACAGGTTGCTTGCTTTGGCAATGCTAGTTTCACAGAGTGTCTTCACAGCCTATTTGGTCTGCTGTGTGTCAGACTTAGCATACACAGTCATTATGTTTGTGTGTTGTTTTCTACCTTCTGCAGACTCTGGGTCAGGGGAAAGTGATATGATAGAGCAGTCAAATTTGTTTCCCCTGATGGGTGATGTGAGCGGCCTTCAGAACTTCAGTGTCTGGGGTCAGAGGACGTAGATTGACAGGACAGCCCTCATTTGTGGTTCACCTTTCCCAACTGTCTTCTTCACATTTAGATCCTTTATATTGTCTTTTAGAGGGGATTGGAGGAGTCCAGGACTTCTTTCTTGGACCACCTTGGTGCAAAACTATACTTAAGAAAGCTTTTGCCCTCTGCCCACTTGAAGTCTATTCTGAATGCAACTTGTAAAACCAGTTTTGGAATGCCAAACAGAGAAGGAAGAGAATGTTAAAGAGGATTGACAATGAAAACAACTAAAGGAAGAGTGCCGACAAGTGAGCTGTGAACTCTCCATTGGTTAAAGGCTGGAAAAATGTTTCCCCAAAGAGCCACAGGGATTTCCTAATAGCAGAACATAGGGACACTGAGTTCTGAGAAATGTGATGACATTGTGGCATTGTGATCCTTCACATTTTAACACCTTTCAGGGTACACTGATTTGGGTATTTTAAAATGGATGGATCTCTATCTCGTGATTTAAAAATCTCCAAAAGAGGCTGTTCTGTTAGGAAACCATTCTCAATTTAGCACTTCAAATCTCATTCTAAGTGTGTCTTCTCTGATACCTCTTCAGCATTAAAGAAACTTCGGTAAGACAAAAACTGGCCCTTCTTGGGAAAACAAAGGCTTCTCATAGCTCAAACAGCCCCGTCAGTGACTGGGGCTGGCTGCACACCGTGTTCTTCAAGGTACAGTGTGAAACACTGTGTTCCATAAACACCTGTAAGAACTGCTCAGAAATACAGAAGCCACTCTGCCAATCAGATCTTGGGTGAATTTCACCTGTCACACTCCTCATCCATTATAACACAACTCATGTTCCCTGCAGGTCCAGCTGATAAAATGAAAGTTATGTTCCTAAACTGTTGGATGATGAGCAAGAGCTCTGTCATTTAACATTCAGTGGTTTTCAACCAACTGGTTTTAGAATGAGATTGGCTAGAGTCTACCTGGGGAGTACCATGCCCCTGTGAGCTGTGTGAGGTGTCTTGAACTATGTCCTGGTGGGATGAGGGTGGGGCAAATCAAATCAGTAAGGTGAGGAAAGGTGCTATTTTGATCAACTGTTTCTTAAAGTCAAGCAACCAGGTCAAGTTTGTCGAAGAGTGGCTATTGTTTGAGCAATTTGGGTTTTATCTTTATCTTATCCCATAACCTTTGTTACTAGATTCTGCTGTGTCAGCTGAATGAGAGCTATATACTCGCTGTGTGTGACCCATAATTTCCCAAACACATTTTACTCACACTACAGAAAAGTAATTACTTACATAAAGCGATGATGCAATATCAATAAAGATGAAGTGGGGAGATGGACACCACCTAAGGCCATATGAAGGTTATTTATCAGTTCTATTACTATGTGGTTTGCGTTGTGTGTCTTGTCCAAGGCCTCGGGGATAATTAAAATTCAATGACTACACAAGTGTCTCATGAAATGTGCTAATGAGATTGTTTTCTGATATGCAAAAATGTCCTGACATGGTTTTTAAATGCATGCTGCACACCCCCAGCCAATTACACAGAACACAGCTCTGTCTCCGTGTCTATCACTAGCAGCTGAGTAGACAGCATTAGACTGAACCACATAATTGCTGCTTAATTTTCGTGTCTGATACTGTAGCAATGTCATGAGGCATTACAGTGGCAAGAGCGAATGTTTGTTTTCTATGTGATATTCTTTCCTCAGCCTTTTGTGCACCAAGTGCACTCCTTTGGTTTCTTAAGCAAAAATGAGCATGCACAGGCACACACACACACAGCCTTCTGCTAGTTTTCTCATCTGGTGAGGATTTTGTGGGGTTGGAATGGGGTGAGGGGGCGTGAGCTACTGCTGGCGTACTTCCAAAGCATGGTCAAATTGGACAGTACTTTTATTAATGTGAAACTGACAACAGTATTAAAATATTGTGAACAATGCCACTTGAGTGAGCTTAAGTATTGCATTAGTCTTCTAGGGCTACTAGACAACAGCACCACAAGTTTTTATGTAGCTTAAATAACATAAACAATTGTCCCAGAAATCCAATATCAAGCCTTACACGATATGGGCTCCTTCTGAAGGTTAAGGGGAACAGCTGTGCCATGTCTCTCTCCCACCTTTCTCTATGTAGACCAATCTTCTCCCTTTCAAGTTTATATTGGATTTGAAGCCCATCTTGTTTTATGACCTCAAGTGAACTAATTATATCTGTACTGAATCAATTTCTAGGTGAGAGTCCATCTATTATGATATTCTTAGGATGTGATTTAAACCTATACATTGTAGAAGGATGCAATTCAATTCACTACAACCTTCAGATCAATAATAGTCGATGTAACTCAATAAATGTATAAGATTATAAACTCAAAATAATAATGGATTTATTTCTCAAGATTAGCATGACATCTGCATTTTACCTTCATGAAACTCACTCTAGAGCACACTTGCATCTCACTTTGCTGAGCATGGAGAAAAAAAGTAGTAACTGAGAGATACCCACTGCCCACTGAACTTCAATCTAGTCATTTTTAGTACAACATGTAAGAAAGAGCTTCTTATACATTTTGGTGACCTATGTCACTGCTTCTTTCATTGACTATATTAATCTTGAAAACAAACAAACCATGGGCAAGCATATGTCCTCATTTACATGAGTGAGAGTCTTTCCTGGGTCCCATCAGTTCAATCATAAACCTCTTATTTTGCTGAATCTAGGGACCTTTTGAGTTTGCTAATTTTTGGAGGAAAATTGCCTTTGGGGTTTCAGCTCAATGCTTTGTCACCTATCTTCTTGACCTAAAAAATATTACAATAGTATGATGAGTTGGTCACTGGTGACTGTCATGTTGGATGATACTCATACTCATTTCTACAAGTTACACAGGCTAGAGATCTGGTGAGAGAAAATGCATATATTTGAAGTACAGATTAAAGGTTTGGCCTAGCAGGTAGATGATAGTGTCTGGAAAACCTGATAGTAGTGTTAGGTGGGTTGCCTAACCTCTGCAGCTCTAGAGAGACTCAACTTGAGGTCACATGGGCCAGAAGTAGAGACTGATCTGGGGATTAACAGGAAGAGATGGTGACTAGAAACATAGGTAAACAGGTAAAGAAGTTAAACACAAATCTTGCAAGATTCTTCTCATAAATATGCTGTAAACTCCCCCGGCCACTTCACCATTTCACTCCTCAGTACTTTAGGCCTCTGCTTTGGAGAGTCCTGTGCATTGGTGCTGCGGCAGTTTCTGTCCAGACTCTCGCCTCCTATTGGGTCTTTTCTTGATATATTTACATTGCACTTCAGGGAAGGAATGGTGATCAGAATAGGCAGACTCCATAGAATAGTGGGATAACCATCTGGTAGGAGTGAGTAGAGGAAAGAAGAGAGACAAGAGATAAGAAATGCCACAAGATAAATACATGGGTGATCTCTAGAGTACAGCACGGCTGGGTTTTAAGCCCTGTCTCTCCACATACACTCATCCTGAAAATCATTTCATCTAGTTCCTCTTCTAAAATCATTCATACTAGTGACTCCTCACCTCTCTTAGGAAGTCCAGCATTACTCCTGAACTCTACCTTTGGATTTCCAAACATCATTCAGAGCTCACTACCAGTGTCTTCAGCCGAACAGACCTCAAAAACAATTTAGTCAATTCTACCATTTCCACACTAAGACTCTCCATAGATCTCTTCAGTGTTTAGAAAGAATCAAATTTCTGTAGGATGGCATTTAAAATCTTATATTGTCTTCCTTCCCAGTCTGACTTTTGTTTTCCAATTAAGTATGGTCCAGCCATGCTACTTGGCCATATGTGTGTTCACTTGTTGGTTGAGCAAGCCAGGACAGCACGCAACTTTCTCTCCATGAGCTTACAGTCACAACATTATGTGGGCAATCATTTAACAGATCTTTCTCTTGGCTGCTATCTTCTCATCACTCCAAATCAATACATCACATTGACATCTGAGCAGACTTCCCTCAATACACAATCTAAAATGGCCTCCAATTGCCTCTCTCAACAGCTTTTGTGGGACACTAGTGGGTTTGGTTTACAGTATATACTCTTCTGAAGGTATTTGGTCCACTTGTTTATATCTACACTGCCTATACTTAATCCCAACTTTCCCTTGTGGAAAAAAAAAAGATAAATCACAGAGAAGGAACTGTCAATGAGTTGAGGATAGATAGGATTACTTTTGCTTTTATGATGGTCAGCATAATATTTTAGTGCTGGGTTACCACCAGTCAATGAAATAGAGACTCAACAAACAGTAACTGAATAAACTACTTAAGCAAAGGGCAGAATCCTCTATTTCTTCCCATATCCACTGCTGCTCTTTTATATGCCTTGCCTTCACTTGTCAAAATAACGGGAATAATGTCTGTATTGGCTCCTCTGCTGATTTTTTGTGTTCCTTAGTCTATTCTCAACACACCAGGGGGAGTGGACGATTAGAAAGGAAATAAATGTGCCTCCCTCTCCTCAATGTCTTCCACTTAGAATGAAAGCCAGAGCCCTGGTCACTTGCTTCCTCTTTGCTATCTCCCTGACTTCTCCCCCATCAGTCTCCCTTGCTCACCGTTCCCCATCCACACTGACGTTTTCAGTGTTTTGCAGGGATGCCAAATGTCAGGTCTGAGAAGATTTGCCTTTTCTGCTCCTTTATCCACTCCTGCTATCTTCAGCATCACTTCAGCAGAAGGTCTTAATGAATCATACAATATAAACACTCACTGGAAGACTGGAGCTTTGAGAAAACAGTGTGAGACAGGCAAACACCTGCATGGGTCAGAAGCTCACTTGCTGAGCATCAATGTTTATACTTCTTATTTCTGGCTGTGACTTCAGTCTATTCGGGATGGTGACAGGGTCCTGAGAAAAATCCCTTCCAATCAGCAACCTGGCTTGTATTGATTTCATCGGTCATTTAAGGAAAACAAGCTCGCCTAACTCACAGGTTTAACGCTGCCAGCAAATAAAAAAGCAAGAGACCCCAAGCATTTGACTTTGTATAAGGGTCACATGGAAAATAGTGTGTCATTGGGGGAAAAAAAAGAAAGAATGAGAGAAACGGCGAAATAGGAAGTTCTCTAACTCTATTGGCTCAAGGAATACATTTTATGATCTAGATTAACCTTAGAGAAAAAAAAAAAAACGAGCATGTGGATTTGAGGGAACACAAACATCCAGACCACATCATGCTGCTCTTCCATAAAGAAGAACCTTGGGGAAGGATTAGAAATCTAGCGCTTTTTGGTAAGTGTGAGCGTGGAGCAAGAGGATGGAATGAAGACACAAAGGAAGGAAGACACTGATGGAAGAGCACCATCTTGGAGGGCTCACGCTACTCAATGCTTTATAAGGTAATGGCTAAAGACTCTGGCATTGGTGAAAGACAGGATTAGGAGACCATACTGAGGCCGCCACAGGTTAGGAAAAGCAACAAAAGAGTTCAGTGGGGAGAGAGTTAGGTGGCTAAATCTTATGAGTCCGTGTCCCGGACATCATGTGCAAACTGCTCCATGAAATGAGAGGCCTTTCAAGCTACTGTGGTCTCCATGGATCTTAGTTCCAGAAGCCAAGTCTGTTTATCAACTCATACATTCTCTAGATTATGTGCACTGTTATGTCATGAGAAAGAAATATATGAAGATAGATGGCAAATGAAAACAGGTAAGATAAGGTAAGGTAAGGCTCTTTTCTGCCACCCCTATAGACTAAGGAGAACAAGTTTTCAATGGCCATATAAATTCCCCTTTTAATAAGAAGAACATTGGAAAATTGCTTTTAGTCTTACTCTCCTCCCACTCAATATTATTGAGTGTGATTTTGAGATGATTTAATTTTAGTTTTTTTTTTTTTAATAATTTGTGTGGGTGCTTTGCCTGCATGTCTCTGTGCATCATGTGTGTACAGGGTTAAATAGACACCAGAAGCAGGCATTGGATCCCCTTGGAATAGGGGATATAAATGGTAGTAACTTGCTATGTGGGTGCTGGAAATCAAACCCAGATCTTCTGGAAGATCATTCAGTGCTCTTAACCTGTGAGCTATTTCCCCATTCCTTATTGGCATGTTTTAAATAATCTGTGGTACAGTGGCAAATGTTGTTTCTTCCAAGCTACTAGATATTATGATGTTCTTTTAATTACTTTGATGCTTCCTTTTGTATCCTGTTCCCCTTTTCTCTGACATATGAGTTTAATAGCAATCAGAAAGAAACAGCACCACTAATTGTACTGGATTTTTCATTCTCTGTGGAATCCCATCTGCAATATCTTGCAATTTTCAGGTCTTTCTGAGTGTCTGGAGCAATTTATTAATCTCTGCCTTATAATGTCTCTGATCTGTCATTGACTCCCAGTTTCTATTTTCACTATTTTTACATTAATCAAAAGATAATAGAACTCTTTATTTATTTGCTAATGGTCCTAGATGGTTTCTGCCAGTTGGCTGATGAATTGAGCCAGTGGAAAATACTATCCTCTTGGAATCTGGCTAGAGTCCTCAGAAGTCAAACATGCCAAAAAACGTGAGTTCCAGTCAGAGGAGTGGGAATGGTCCCTGATGATAATTGTGCCCAATGTGCCCCAACTTCTTCCAATTGATGGACACTGTCTTCTTCTCTGTGGCTCAGAAGAAAGAAAAATAGTTGCCAAATGTCTTAGGGTTCAAGCAACAGATTCATTAAGTTTCTGAAGCCTTACAGAACATTCTTTCAAACTGACCGCTCCCTCTAAACTCTTTACAGGCCAAGCAAGGACGAGGTTCATTTTCCAAACTCATTAAAAGGAATGCTCAGAAGTTTGAGAAAGTCATCAGGCTCCAAAACTCTTGCCCTTCACTTGGCAGTGATGGTATTTTAAATAAAAGTATGTGTCTCTATAGGTTTGATTGGAATAGCTCTCAACACTGAATGCATTATTATTGTAGAGAAACTACCAGCAATACGCTTGTGGATTCTTTACCAAAACTAAAAAACAAAACAAAACAAGCACCTCTAAGGCTCAAAGGATGTGTGATGGGAGGAGACTGTACTTGGGCTCATATTGTGTAAACCTTCATCAGTCCACTTCATTCCAGATCAGCTCAGCTCAAGCTGTGAAGAATTAATCCTGTCGTCTCCTCAAGACACATTTGCTGGCTGCTAAGTGATGATAATCATGTTCTCTCTCTCTCTCTCTCTCTCTCTCTCTCTCTCTCTCTCTCTCTCTCTCTCTCTGTGTGTGTGTCCCTCTTTCTCTCTCCCCTCCTCTTCCTCCTCCTCCTCCTCCTCCTCCTCCTCCTCTTCCTCCTCCCCTCCCCCATCTCTCATAAAGCACGTAGCAGTACACTGGAATTAAACATGGAATCCAATCAACATCATTGTTTTCTTTTTCAATATTGATGATTTTATTTTTTTATGTAAGGAAACTCACCGTCTCGCACTGGACTTGAGCTGTCAGTGCCCTTTGAATATTTCAGTTTCCACTACAGAAATGAAGACAAATGCTCTGGTGAACATATTTTTCCTTCTGGTGCTAGCAAAATTTTATCCAGGCAGCCATGAGCTGACACGATGTTTTGAAAACAACATACAGGGGCTCAAGGATTCTTGACATTTAATTCTCTCTTAGTCAAAGGGCATATTTCATAATAAGTAAAACACACGTACTTAGTGTTGAGTTCATCAATTCATGGACTCTACCACTTACATCCTGAGGAAGGATGGGAGCACACATGGACTTGCAGTTGCATTTACATCTTCTTTCACTATACACACAACATTTTATTCCCAGTGTAAGACTGAAAGGGCCTCTCTGAGTTAGGAAGAAGAATACAAGTGTAATAAAGCCAACAATGGAGAGAACACTGGAGGCTCTGAAGTAGTTTGGTGACTTTAAAATCAATCAAGTCATCAGTGGGAATTTACTACGTGCCTTGAGCCACGCTCATCTCTGCAGAGGAAGGCACACAATCCTTTGGCTGTGAGGGAAGTAAGCAGGAAGCATGACACACATTATAAATAGGGGAGTCAAAGAGTCAGAGACCTGTGCACCCAGACTGCATTGTCTTCACCCAGCTTGCTTTTCTTGAATTAGACCTGGACTGGTGCCATTGATCTGCTTTGAGAGATTTTTCTAAGCATCAACTTGAATGAAATTCACTCAAGTGTGTAGTATTGGGGAGTTGTTGAAAACAACAAAAACAACAACAATAACAACATTAACTATTTCTTAATAAGGAAATAGTCTAAATACCAAAAGGATAATTAACAAAGAAATGTGAGATATAGGGGTACAGATGAAGTACCAAAGGATGAGAGAAAATTGGCAATCTCAAAGAACTCTCCCCAGATAATTAAGATTTACTCGTTGTGCTGAAAGAATAGGTAAGCTGTCAATTCAAAGATTGAGTAGAGAAGCCAAGTCATTGGTGACCAGGGACAGCTAGAGCAAAAACCAATGAGGTAATACTGTCAAACCCGAGTGAGAATGGACACTAGCAGAACCCCACAAACCACAAGTGTTGGCAGAATGAGGAGGAAAGGGAGGTTTTTTTTACATACAGTTGATGGGAATGTAAATTATATAGCCGCTGTGGAAAACATTATGGAGGTGGCCTCAAAAACTAAAAATGGTCTACCCCATGACCTAGTTATCTAGCTTCCAGGTATATACTCAGACAAATTTAATTAGCATACAAAAGAGAGTCCTGTATACTTATTTTTAGTTGTAGCACTAATCTCAGTAGCTAAGATGCAGAGTTAGCTTGGTTCTCACCAGCAAATGAATATAAAATGAATATATATGCATATATATCACATATCATATATATGCATATATCACATATATCATATATGCATATATCACACATGAATGTAATAGGTATATTTGTATATATTTGTAAGATATTACATATTACTATATATAATGAATATATATTACACACAAACACACACAAAAAAGCATAATCCTGCCATTTTTGTTAAAATAAATAGAGCTAGAGAACATTATGTTGCCTGAAATAATCCAGAAACACAGAGTCAGGACGTACAAGTTCTTGCTTTCTCACTATAACAGCCGAGAATTATCTATTTTATGGCAGCACAATGAATAATAGCAAGTGGGGGTAGTAGAAGATGAACATGTGTTCCTTACTTTTCTGACTGCTGTCATGAAACACTTAATGGAAGCACCTTAAGGAGGCAAGGATTTGTGTTGGTTCACAGTATGGGGGAATACAGCCCACCATAGTGGCGAAGGCACGGTGATAGGGGGATAGTTCCATGACAATGGCAGTGTGAAGCGGCTGCTTGCTCTAAAATACCAATTACCAAGTACAGATCTTGGTCCAGACAATTATCTACATCTCATTTGCTGAAGGTTTCAGTCTCCCAAACAACATCATTAGCTAGGGACCAACTGCTAAAACACATAAGCCAACAGGGGACGTTCGATTCAAATCTTAAGATTGGGATTTTTTTTTTTTTCATGAACTCCATAAAACCTAAAAATATTTCTGGGGTACGAATAATTTATCTTGAGCTTGTGGATCACATATCACCATGGCAGCACACACCTTTAACTCCAGCACTCAGGAGGCAGAGCCAGGCAGATCTCTGAGTTTGAGGCCAGCCCAGTCTACAGAACAAGTTCCAGGACAGCCAGGGCTACATAGAGAAACCTTATTGTGAAGAATAAACAATGAAAAGAATGGTTTGTCTTTATATTTCCCAAATATTCATAATTACCAGAATGACCTGAGCAGTTATTTAAAATACCAAATGTAAAGCCCTGATCTTGCACGACCTGGTTTGGTAGGTCTGACTCACATCTGGGAATCAGTATTTTAAACCTGAGGTTTGGGAAATATTGTCTCAAGTGTGTTGTAAATGCTTCATGGTCCCCCTCCCCAAGAATGTACCCTACCTACGACTCCAGTTCCCCTGTGTTCCTTCTCTGGGCAAGCACACATTCTTCCTAACATGGGTCTAGGAAGTGACTGCTCGTCTCCCTGAGTTTCCACATGAGAGAGAAAAAGCTGATCCATTAGCACAGAGCAATTTATGTTTAATAACCAAATGGTACTGTGTCTATGATTTTGACCTGTTCATGAGAAGCATGGTTTTTTTATCCCACAGCTAAGTTTGTGCAAACAACCAATTGACCCTCTGGCATCTAACTAAAGACACTAGGCCTCCAAATGCTACAACTCACAGAGTTTATGATGTGGCTTCTTTAGAGCAATTGAGGCTTCATGGTCAGCTATAAGGCAACAGGGATCACTGTGAAATGTCTGGATGCTTCCAGGAACTTACTTAATTCATGCAGTTCGCCATGGGAACTCATCAGCTAGCGAGATTAGCTAGATGGTCTTCAAACATAAGTCAGCAATTAGCTGAGAGTCTGCTGAGATTAGCCTAATAAGTTTTCTAGACAGCAAGACTGTTCACATATCTGGTATAGCTTTTCTAGCTGATCTAACACATTGGTTACAGCTCACCTTGGGATCAGATAGACTTCTATTCCAGTTCCACGCAGCCATTTTGCATCTGTATGTCCTGCGGCATATTTCTTACTATGTTCTGACCTTGTCTTGTTTCTACAAAATGGATATTGAGGTATCTAACATGGTTTCTTGGGTTGAAATGAATACAGAGTACCAACCTTGCCCCTTTTTGTCCTGTGGAAAGCTCTTTCTTTGCTTTAAGTGAGAAGACAAACGCCTTTATTCAGACAGTGAACTATCTTGTTGTGTGCCTGTACATGACTTCTTACTCATGCTTGTGTTTTGCTGTGTTGCCTGATAGTTTGGACTAAACTATAGAATCATCCCTGTTTCTCCTAACATAAACATGACCATGGTGTCTCCTCTCACCTACATACTATTTGATGGCTTTCCATGAAAGTTTTTCTTTAAGGTGCCTATTAGTTTACAAAAGATTTTTATTTGGGAAAAAAAAAACCTAAAGAGCACAAAGTAAGCTTTCATCAGATATTAAAAAATTAGTACACGTGGATTCCTCTTTTTTGAAGACCATTTTATGGATCAAATACTGAATCAAGTTCCTCTAATAAATGTTCTTGATAATTTGGGGTAGCATTTTAGAGTTTGTAATGTTCTGTCCATTGGTGTGAGCATTGACAGCAAGGCCAGCTTTCCTTTCTCAGTCTCTTTGTAACTGTAACTATAAAGGGTAGTGAAGGAATGCATATGGATGCTAACTGTGTTCCCAGCACTGAAAACTGTGCCCAGTGCTCAGAAAGATGCCTGATGAATTTGCAAGTTCCACAGACACAGCCTTACTCTGGCCAAAAGCTCTGAGATACTCTTGGTGTTTCAGTGTTGTGCCCCTCTGCTGGTATTTGTGATTTGTCTGGACTGTTCTGGAGTGTTATCAGTCAGACATTCAGAGAGTTGGAAGTAACTGGGGTTTTCCAATTCCCAATCCAACCTCAGCAAGTGACTAACTGGCTCCTGTAAGAGCATAAATGCTCCAGCCACAGACACAGAGAAGGACACTAGTGAGGTGTGAGCCTGGGTCTATATTCCTCCAAACTGTAGAGGCTACAGGGTCAGGTGGAGAGTTCTCAGGACCGTGTCCGAAATCACACCCTTGCTTGGCTCCTCTTGCCCTCTTCTGCTTCCTAAATTTCTTGCATGTCATCAACAAATCACTTGGCCACATATCTTCACATAGGGGGAACAGCTTCTGGTGACCCAAACCTGAGTCTAAGTGAATTGTTTTTAGGAACTACTCCTGATGTGTAGAAAGTCTTTATTCAAGGTCTCCGAGGTAACAGTACAGAGATGAAACAGTGCTGTTTAGCTATCTTACGAGATATCAGGTCATACATCACCCAGAGATGCCTCGGTGACAGACACTCACATAGATAACACACAAAGATAGGTAGATTAGATGGATGAGAGACAGAGAGACAGAGAGAGACAGACAGACAGAGAGAAGGAGAGAGAGAGAGACAGAGAGACACAGAGAGAAAGAGACAGAGAGAGAGAGAGGGAGAGAGAGAGCAAGAGAGAACAGGCAACAAATACCATGTACAAGAAGAGTCAAGGAAAAGGGAAAGATGATAGGGTCTGTCTTCCTTCCTCTCTCTCTCTCTCTCTCTCTCTCTCTCTCTCTCTCTCTCTCTCTCTTTCTCTCTCTGTCTCTGTCTCCCTACTCTCTTATTTCTCTCTTTCTCTCTTTCTTTCTTCCTTCCTTTCTTCCTCTTTCATTCTTGTATCCTCCTTCTTTCATACTTTGGGATAGAAAAAGAAGTCTATATCTAAGCATCTTCAGTTTGCTTACACACTTCACACTTAAGAGCATGGACACATTTAAAGAGATATTTTTAAAGTGTTGGACTTCAGCCAAATCATGAAAAGAAATGCATAGTTTTCCTAGGTGTGGCTAAGCCATTCTTTAAAATCTTTTGAAAGTCTGGGCTATATAAACCAGAGAGGAAATGGTCAAAGAAACTTCAGCTTTGTTACTGCGAAGGCTTCAAGGAGGTCAGGGAGTTTTGCAAGCTGTCAGGAAAAGCCTGGGTGTGCAGGAGAACGATTGTGAGTGTGAAAAGGCACAGGGGACCCTGTCTGTACTGCAGCAGTTCATTTCTAACAGCGAAAGGGAAGCATACCCTTTGTTTAGTAAGATGATATTTTAAGTAAAACTACGCAAGATTTAAGAGGGACTGTATATGAACTGAAACAGAGGGGTTGCTATGGCCAAGGATATAAAATAAGATTTCTATGCCTGTGGACAAGAGCAAAGAAACCTCTTCTTACAGTAGGACTTCAAAGGTGACTCCTCCTTCAGGGTGCTTGTGGTGGTTGTTTGTTTGTTTGTTTGTTTGTTTATTATTAGATATTTTCTTTATTTACATTTCAAATGTTATCCCCTTTCCTCATTTCTGCTTCAAAACCCCCTATTCCCTTCCCCCTACACCTGTTTACCAACCCACCCACTCCCGGTTCCTTGTCCTGGCATTCCCCTACACTGGGGCATCAAGCCTTCCCAGGTCCAAGGGACTCTTCTCCCACTGATGTCCAACAAGGACATCCTCTTCTACGTATGCAGCTGGAGCCATGGATCCCTCCATGTGTACTCTTTGGTTGGTAGTTTAGTCTCTGGGAGTGCTGAGGGGTCTGGTTGGTTGATAGTGTTTTTCTTCCAGTGGGTTGCTAACCCCTTCAGCTCCTTCATGCCTTTCTCTAGCTCCTTCATTGGGAACCCTATGCTCAGTTCAATGGTTGGCTGCAAGTATCCATTTCTGTATTTGTCAGACTCAGACAGAGCCTCTCAGGAAACCGCTATATCAGGCTCCTGTCAGCAAGCACTTGTTGGCATCCACAATAGTGTCTGGATTTGGTGACTGTATATAGGATGGATCCCCAGGTGGGGCAGTCTCTGGATGGCCTTTCCTTCAGTCTCTGCTCCACACTTTGTCTCTGTAACTCCGCCCATGGATATTTTGTTTCCCCTCCTAAGAATGATCAAAGTATCCACACTTTGTTCTTCCTCCTTCTTAACCTTCATGTGGTCTGTGAATTATATCTTGGGTATTCCGAGCTTCTGGGGTAATACCCACTTACCAGTGAGTACATACCATGTGTGTTCTTTTGTGATTGGGTTACCTCTCTCAGGATGATATTTTATAGTTCCATCCATTTGCCTAAGAATTTTATAAATTTATTGCTTTAATAGCTGAATAGTACTCCATTGTATAAATGTACCACATTTTCTGTATCCATTCCTCTGTTGAGGGACATCTGGGTTCTTTCCAGCTTTCTGGCTACTATAAATAAGTCTGCTATGAACATAGTAGAGTATGTGTCCTTATTACATGTTCTAGCATCTTGTGGGTATATGCCCAGGAGCGGTACTAGTGGGTCCTCAGGTAGTACTATGTCCAATATTCTAAGAAACCACCAAACTGATTTTCAGAGTGGTTGTACCAGCTTGCAGTCCCACCACCAATGGAGGAGTGTTCCTCTTTCTCCACATCCTCACCAGCATATGCTGTCACCTGATATTTATCTTAGCCATTCTGACTGGTGTGAGGTGGAATCTCAGGGTTGTTTTAATTTGCAATTCCCTGATGACTAAGGATGTTAAACATTTCTTTAGGTGCTTCTCAGCCATTTGGTATTCCTCAGTTGAGAATTCTTTGTTTAGCTCTGTACCCCATTTCTAATACAATTATTTGGTTCTCTGGAGTCTAACTTCTTGAGTTCTTTGTATATTTTGGATATTATACCTCTATTGGATGTAGAATTGGTAAAGATCTTTTCCCAATCTCTTGGTTGCCATTTTGTCCTATTGACAGTATCCTTTGCCTTACAGAAGCTTTGCAATTGTTTGCAAGTGCAATTCTTTGCTATATGAGGTCCCATTTGTCAATTCTTTATCTTAGAGCATAAGCTATTGGTGTTCTGTTCAGGAAATTTTCCCCTGTGTCCATGTGCTCAAGACTCTTCCCCACTTTCTTTTCTATTAGTTTCAGTGTATCTGGTTTTATGTAGAGGTCATTGGTCCATTTGGACTTGAGCTTTGCACAAGGAGATAAGAATGGATTGATTTGCATTCTTCTGCATTCTAACCAGAAGTTGAGCCAGCACCATTTGTTGAAAATGCTGTCATTTTTCCACTGGATAGTTTTCGCTCCTTTGTCAAAGTGACCATAGGTGTGTGAGTTCATTTCTGGGTCTTCAGTTCTATTTCATCGATATACCTGTCTGTTGCTGTACCAGTATCATGAAGTTTTTATCACAATTGCTCTGTAGTACAGCTTGAGGTCAGGCATGGTGATTCCACCAGAAGTTCTTTTATTGTTGAGAATAGTTTTTTCTGTCCTGAGATTTTTGTTCTTCCACATGAATTTGCAAATTGCTCTTTCTAACTCTATGAAGAATTGAGTAAGAATTTTGATGGGGATTGCACTGAATCTGTTGATTGCTTTTGGCAAGATGGCCATTTTTACTATATTAATCCGCCAATCCATGAGCATGGGAGATCTTTACATTTTCTGAGATCGTCTTCGATTTCTTTCTTCAGAGAGTTGAAGTTCTTGTTGAAGATCTTTCACTTGCTTAGTTAGAATCACAGCAATGTATTTTATATCATTTGCAACTGTTATAAAGGGTATTATTTCCCTAATTTCTTTCTCAGCCTCTTTATCCCTGATTTGTTTGAGTTAATTTTATATCCAGCCACTTTGCTGAAGTTGTTTATCAGGTTTAGGAGTTCTTTGGTGGAGTTTTTTGGGTCACTTAAGTATACTAAAATAATGATATTTTGACTTCTTCCTTTCCAATTTGTATCCTTTTGACCTCCTTTTGCTGTCTAACTGCTCTGGCTAGGATTTTCAGTACTAATATATTGCATGAATAGGGAGAGAGTGGGCAGCCTTGTCTAGTCCCTGATTTTAGTGGGATTGTTTCAAGTTTCTTTCCATTTAGTTTGATGTTGACTACTGGTTTGCTGTATATTGCTTTTACTATGTCTAGGCATGGGCCTTGAATTCCTGATCTTTCCAAGACTTTTATCATGAAGGGGTGCTGGATTTTGTCAAACGCTTTCTCAGCATCTACTGAAATGATCCTGTGTTGTTGTTTTTTTTTTTCCCTTTGTTTGTTTGAGTTTGTTTCTATGGAGAATTACCTTGATGGATTTCCATATTTTGAGCCATCCCTGCATCCCTGGGATGAAGCCTACTTGATCATGATGGATGATCGTTTTGATGTGTTCTTGGATTCAGTTTGTGAGACTTTTATTGAGTATTTTTGCATTAATATTCATAAGAGAAATTTGTCTGAGTTTCTTTTTCTTTGTTGGGTCTTTGTGTGGTTTAGGTATCAGAGTAATTTTGACTACACTAGTGTATGTTCTCTTCAGTGTTGGGGGTATTTGTGATTCTGTATCTCTGTCTCTCTTCCCCTCCCTCTTTCCCCTTCCTCCTCTTTCCCTCTCGCCCCCTCTCCCTCCCTCTCCCCTGATTCCCCCTCTCTCTCCCTTCTTCTCCCTGCCATCTATTCCTTCTTTCCTCCCTCCTTCCTTTTCTCTGTTTCTCTGTCTCTCTCTTTCTCTACACGCACACACACACACACACACACACACACACACACACACCCTTACTTAATTTATAAACATATATAGCACAGTTCTAATGATTGTTTTAAACCTTTAAATCCTGACACTTGTATTAGTTAAGGGTAAGCTTTGACTCATTGCATTTCTTGTCATGGATTTTGTATAATCCTCCTCCTTCCAAAAGACATCCAGAGACCGGAATAGGTAAAAGCATGTTGTTAGCATTTGTTATATGTTCTATTTATTTTCATGCCAGGGATTATGAATTTTACCTTTTCTAAGTGATGGATATTTCTATAGTCCTGTAAGTATTCTCACATTCCGCTCTGATAGAGAGTTATTGGGAAATAATTTCTTTCACATGTTTCCTTTAGGAGTGAGTAATGATAGCCAAGCCATGTAGAGTCAGGGCCATTTTTCCTTACTTAGACTCTTCTGAGGACTCAAACTTATGTCACTAACCTAATTGTCCATCCTCCCTGATAGAAGTGGGCTCTTCAGACCCTGTGTGAATGCCCCATTCTTTTACCTTCAACCAATCTTCTGGATCCTTCCCCACCTCAGTCCTTTCCTTTACATGTATGGGGTGAAGTCAACAAGGGATGCGTCACTGTCTTCCAGAGCTTTCTTTCTGTATGACTCTCATCAGTGCTATCTGGAGAACCTCAGCTGTCATGGACACTCTGACCCTTGTTCCTGGCTTTTCTATTCAGGAGTCTGCTGGTACATACTTGCTACTCTGGGTGTACCAGTGTGCTTCATGACTGGTAGGCCTCTGTATTGGCTAGTTTTGTGTCAACTTGACACAGCTGGAGTTATCACAGAGAAAGGAGCGTCAGTTGAGGAAATGCCTCCATGAGATACAACTGTAAGGCATTTTCTCAATTAGTGATCAAGGGGGAAAGGCCCCTTGTGGGTGGGACCATCTCTGGGCTGGTAGTCTTGGTTCTATAAGAGAGCAGGCTGAGCAAGCCAGGGGAAGCAAGCCAGTAAAGAACATCCCTCCATGGCCTCTGCATCAGCTCCTGCTCTCTGACCTGCTTGAGTTCAAGTCCTGGCTTCTTTCAGTGATGAACAGCAATGTGGAAATGTAAGCTGAATAAACCCTTTCCTCCCCAACTTGCTTCTTGGTCATGATGTTTTGTCCAGGAATAGAAACCCTGACTAAGACAACCTCTGATATTCATCCGGAGCCATTCGGATAATCACAGGTCTCACTTTGTTTGTCTCCCATATTCCACTAGTTCTCTGCTGTCTGAAACCCAGCAGCTTGGAAACCAGTGTTTTGTTTATTTTTGTCCAGTGTCTCATGTGTATCCAACAGGAGAGTACATGTACCCTCCTCCAAAAGAGTTTTGTAGCAGAAGCAAAAATACTAGCACCCTATTTATTCTGTGTATACCTCTGTCTTCCAGGGGGACAATGGAGGGCTGAAAGAGGCCAGGTTACTCACTGGACACCACGAGCTAGAAAACAGCTGTGGCTAGGATCTGGGATCAGATTATCTGGCAAGGCATTTATACTTTTTCTCTACTTAACATTAATTCCTGAATGCTTCAGAACCAAATATGAAAGACAGATCATCAAAGAAGCAGAATAGAGACATGTTCTCAGCAAAAGGACTTAATTTTCTAACTTTGCTGGTGAATGGAGCATGTCTGATACTGAGAGTCCCTGCAGGAGGTCATGCCGTTACATGATTTGCATATGTACTACTCTACAAGTCAATGGCAGCCTTTCCTAGCTGACCTTTCAAAAATAAACAGTCTGCTATGTCTATACAAAAAGCATTGTTGCATTGAATTATTTCCCACTCCATGCCTTCCTGGGGCACAATGAGTGAATGTGAGCAGAGGAAGCTGACCACCTGCTCCATAATACACGGCTCCTTTTTTCTACAGCAACTGGGAAACTGCAGCTTTGTCTCTAGATTTTCGGCAAAACAGTCATTTCTCCGCATGTGCAGAATCCTGTGCTTGAGCATACTGCTTTTAAAACAGTAATCTTGATCCTTTAGATTCAGCTGGCAGAAGCAAAAGTCAACTTTTACCAAATCATCTCATTGCTTTTGATTTTAATAAATGTAATCGGTGTGTGTGTGTGTGTGTGTGTGTGTGTGTGCAGCTGTGCTCATGCATGTGTGTACATGCAGTTGTGTGTACATGTGGAAGCCAGAGGACAACGTTCAGGAATTAGTCCTCTGCATTTTAATAAATTTGTTTATGCTGGACATAGTACTACCGGAGGATCCAGCAATACCTCTCCTGGGCATATATCCAGAAGATGCCCCAACAGGTAAGAAGGACACATGCTCCACTATGTTCATAGCAGCCTTATTTATAATAGCCAGAAGCTGGAAAGAACCTAGATGCCCCTCAACAGAGGAATGGATACAGAAAATGTGGTACATCTACACAATGGAGTACTACTCAGCTATTAAAAAGAATGAATTTATGAAATTCCTAGCCAAATGGATGGACCTGGAGGGCATCATCCTGAGTGAGGTAACACATTCACAAAGAAACTCACACAATATGTATTCACTGATAAGTGGATATTAGCCCCAAACCTAGGATACCCAAGATATAAGATATAATTTGCTAAACACATGAAACTCAAGGAGAATGAAGACTGAAGTGTGGACACTATGCCCCTCCTTATATTTGGGAACAAAACACCCATGGAAGGAGTTACAGAGACGGAGTTTGGAGCTGAGATGAAAGGATGGACCATGTAGAGACTGCCATAGCCAGGGATCCACCCCATAATCAGCATCCAAACGCTGACACCATTGCATACACTAGCAAGATTTTATTGAAAGGACGCAGATGTAGCTGTCTCTTGTGAGACTATGCCGGGGCCCAGCAAACACAGAAGTGGATGCTCACAGTCAGCTAATGGATGGATCATAGGGCTCCCAATGGAGGAGCTAGAGAAAGTAGCCAAGGAGCTAAAGGGATCTGCAACCCTATAGGTGGAACAACATTATGAGCTAACCAGTACCCCGGAGCTCTTGACTCTAGCTGCATATATATCAAAAGATGGCCTAGTCGGCCATCACTGGAAAGAGAGGCCCATTGGACTTGCAAACTTTATATGCCCCAGTACAGGGGAATACCAGGGCCAAAAAGGGGGAGTGGGTGGGCAGGGGAGTGGGGGTGGGTGGATATGGGGGACTTTTGGTATAGCATTGGAAATGTAAATGAGTTAAATACCTAATAAAAAATGGAAAAAAAAATAAATTTGTTTATGTGTTTGTTTGTATGCAGTTGTGTGTGCACATTCATGTGTATAAATGCAGTTCTGCATGCATGATGATGCACATGTAGAAGTCGGAAGAAAACGTTCAGGATGTAGGCCTTTGCTTCCACCATGCATCTCAGGAATCAAACTCAGGCTCGAAGCTTTGCTTAGTGAGCATCCGTGCTCACTGTTACCCCACTAGCACTCACTTCCCTTTCAAACTTTCTGTTTAGTTTTGAGAATGTATATAGCATGTAATAAAGTATGAGTATATCCCTCCCTCTTTCCTTCTCTGCATCCTTACACCCTAATCATGTCTCTCTCCAAACTTCTTGTCTTCATGGTCATTGTTTGTTGTAGGGTTTTTGTTTTTGTTTTTGATAAACAAACCAAGTCCAGTTAGTGCTGCCTATATGTGCATGGGTATGAGGCAGTCCCTGGAGCATGAGAAACCTACCAGTTACCAAGAGTACCTCTGAGTCCAAACTACCATGATGCTTCTGCCCAGAGAATTTTTCTAACTTGCACAAAGGCTTATCATGGCTAAACAAGGTCTGGAGTCCAAAATCAATACCAATTCAGGCTCTTTCCACAGGTCGGTCTAGTATGTCCCACCTCTCTTGCTTCCTCCCTTCACCTAACACCCTATCTTTTCTTGGTAAACATTTCTATTTAAACCTGCAATGATCAGTGTAACAAAACTATCATTGTCTGGGTGATAGTAGTGGTAATCTTTTAATAATTCTGAAGTTTGGAAGTCCAAGATCAAAGAAAGCATCAGATTCCATATGTGGTAAGGACTTCTTCACAGGTTCAAAGATGAGCATCTTTCCTGTCTGTCAACTGGTAGAAAGGGAGTAAGAGAGATCTCTGCAGTCTCCCTGGCTCCTCCCTCCTCACTCAATCACCTTGCAGAGATCCCCTCTCCTAACACCATCACCTTCCGAACTGGGATTCCAACATGTGCCAACATGGCCTCATGTGCCCCACCCATGGCTCACACATCATCACTCCTCCTTTTCTCTAATTCCTTCCTAGATAAACTCCCTTCAGCTCTGAATATGTTCCACATCTGTACAGTCCAGTCCAGCAACAACTAGCTTCATGTTCTTGTGTGACAGGAGTCAAAGTGTTAAATTTCACTCTGTGGTAATGAGTTGACTTTAAATAGCCCATGAGGCTCACAGCTACTATATTGGACAGTGTAAGTTTAAACGTTTAGGTATGCCATGCCACCCACTGTGATGGAAACATTCCTCCCCCCTCCCCCCCATCTTCATCCTTCACCTCCTTCACTCTGCCTTGACTCTTCCATACTTAGTGAATACATGGTTGTACCAACCCCACCATTAATGAACTCCCACATGTCACATGCACTGCACTCCTTCACGTATACTAATGTGTCTTATAGGATCCTTTCATTTGTGAGGCCATTCAATGTTATTTGCCTCCATCTGTCTTGTGTTTGATTTCGTTGACTGGTTCAAAGCTCTATAGACCTGGGAAACAGCAGTTATAGAACTAATGCTTTATTGGGGAGTAATTACAAGGTCAAGGTTAATGGTATACTATTGCATACCATAGCTGGGGCAGCACATTAAAATACATAAGGGGAAAAAAGGAGCAATAACAGTGTAAGAAACTCAGGATTTAAATGCAAGATTCTGAATGGAGTGGAGGGAAGGACCTCTGGGCTGTAACTTTGGTGGCTGGGGTTCCAAGCACATCTAAATGACAACATGTAGCTTCTCAAGGACTTGGTTTCTGACTGTGCATAGTCAGGACCAAAGTCTTCTTAGGACGAGTGCTGTCTTAGGAATAAACAGATATATACAACCAGTTAAAAATAAAAAGCTTCAGTTTTTTCTAACCTCATGGTTTCATTGTTTTGCTGGGATGTTACAAGATTTTATATTCTTCCAGGAAATTCTAGCCATCATGTCTGACTCATGTTTATTCAAAATGTTATGCCCTTTGGGGGCACTTCCTGACATCTATTTTATAAAAAGTATTTGTTAATTACATGACTGGATTGCAATGACAGGGTATGTGACCCAGGGGTCCTTCTGTACCCCCAGGAGACGTTGGAGTCTGTGAGAAAGGGGGGAGATTTGGGAGGAAGTGCAGCTGCAAACAGAGGCAGATGGAAGCTGCAGAAAACTGACAGAGCCATGAGCGAGCAGTCAGCATATTTATGAGGTCATCATAAAGGTAACCCCCCTCCTAATGGCATCATTGGAGGAAATCCTTATTCTTATAAAAAGATTTGAATGTATAGTACACACGGCTTAGAGGAAGATCTGCAAAGTGCTTTGGAAAATAAATTCCATTCTGGGCAGATCACTTCCAAGCATCTTAATTTCTACCTGCTCGACAGCTTGCTGTTTGGGGATTTGCCTGTAAAGCTGTTACATAGCAAAGGCAAGCAAGCTGAAAGTCTCTTCCTTGGTCGGGTTTGATTCATTCTCTCTGTCTCTGTTTCTCTGTCTATCTGTCTCTGTCTCTCTGTCTGTCTCTGTTTCTCTGTCTCTGTCTCTGTAAGTCTCTCTCTCTCTCTCTCTCTCTCTCTCTCTCTCTCTCTCTCTCTCCTGTGTGTGTGTGTGTGTGTGTGTGTGTGTGTGTGTGTGTGTGTGTGCACTCGAGCACATGTGGACATGTCTGAGTTTTAAAAGGTATTTTAAATCATTGATCAGTCAATTCATTCAAGTAATCTCCTAAAAGAGATACAGATGTCCACTGGTTTTCAGATGCAGGGAAGATAAATCACTCAGTCTGGAATTCATTGTAGGAGAGCAGTGGCTCTCCTTGTCAGTAGGAGTCACCTTTGAGGTGATAGCCTGTGACTTGGGATAGTTTGTGTGCTGAGTTAATTCCAGAGATTTGAATATATAGGTCAGTAAAAAATATCCTTTGCTTCTAAAAATAATTATTGTGGTCTTTATCTGCAGAGGATGTGTAATTTTGATAACATGAGAACATAATTTCTAAAATGAGTTTTTCACCCTAGGGAACAATTAAATGATAAACTACAGTTCACCCGATTGCACAGGCAAAAAGGAAGCAAAAGAAAGTCCATGTATGTAAAGTAGATTGGTTGACAGAAACATTACTTAGAACATAATAATTTCTGAATAAATAGAGGGAGGAGAAAAGTTCTCACAAATGCTAAGAGACAGCCTGGACAAAGAGAAAGGGGTAGAAATGAGAGTAGAAAGCATGTAAGGATGTGAACTGTGAAGGGGTCCTCTTGGGGTCCTGAGAAGTAACAATCAGTCAATCAACCAATCAATCAATCAATCAATCAATCAGTCAATCACCTGATGAAAGACAAAGTACATGACTAGATATTTCTCCAAAAGTGGTTCATTCATGGGCAACATGTCTCTTCTAAGATGCCCAGCATCTCTCTAACAAGAGAATGTCACATTGAGTTAGTTGTTATGAAAACAAAGACCCTCAGAATATACAACATGTTGGTTAGAAAGTAGAGAAAATAAAATCTGGGTGTTGCTAAGGGGACTGCAATTTCTACACAGGTTTGAGATAGAATCAGATTTTCCCAGACTTCTGGATACACATGCAAAGACTTGAAAACAGGATCTCAAAGAGAAACATTGCCCTGTTTATAACAGCACTATTTATAACAATTCAATAGCCATTGACAGTTCGCTGACAACCAGTGAAGTGTGGAGCCCACTCAAACAAGCATGGGGTGTTAGAGTTCTAGAGAAAGGAAATTTTGAAACATTCTCAACAATCTTGACATTCTTTTAGGTGAAATCATCTAGTTGCAAAAAATATAGATTTTGCATATATCATTTATGCAAATACCTAGAGTAGCCAAATTCATAGACAAAGGAAATTCAATGTTAGTTTCTTCAGGCTGGGAAAGGGGTGAGTGGGGAGATTTCTTCAACAGTTATGACTTCCAAAAGATGAGAAAGTTCTGGAGATTAATTACAGAACAAGTGAATACATTTATCACTGCTAAACTGTAAATTTTGGAAACACTTAAATTGATAGATCATATATTTTAATGACTAAAATTAGAAAAATATTCAATGCTATCATATATATGTATCTTTTATGGTTTCTCCTCAAAAATGTTTATTAAATCAACATACTTGAGAAAATTAACACATTTATTGACACAAACACATATTTGACTTGTTCATGAGTAGAAAAGCATATGGCTTATTTGCATACCAATATAAATAACTATGCCATTTTATATTAATTTATTTTTCTAATTTAAATTAAAATGGTTCAAATAAAATTTCAATTGAAATATTGGTTTTAAAGCTTACATGCGTTTATAAAGATAATGTGCTGTGTGTTATTTTGGAAATATCTAAGACATATTCAGGGGACTCTGAAGAACAATAATAAGTATTTTAAAAATAATAAACTAAAAAGTAGAATTAGAGATTCTGCTAAGATTGAATAAGCCATATTATCATCTAGATTAATTAGACTCATTGAATAATTGTCCAACTGTATAGCTACAAACAATATAAATCTCTCATGTCAGAGAAATACACTCGGGAGTTTTAACTTGTGTTTATGACACCCCTATTGCAGTGAGATGCTGTCAGACCATAGATAGATGATCTCTTTATGCCTTT
Source organism: Mus musculus (assembly GCF_000001635.26). NCBI lineage: Eukaryota > Metazoa > Chordata > Mammalia > Rodentia > Muridae > Mus > Mus musculus. The sequence continues at coordinate 102,151,447 of NC_000079.6, read as the reverse complement.
ATAATCCTTTGTGACAAAAAGGGATCTAACACAAAGTAACACTAAAATACTATTCTCAGAGACTCTGGGGCATAATTCTTAACTCATAAAGCTGCATCTTTGTGTGAACACGAGGAAAGCTGCCCTGTAATGTTCTCTTTCGTATTCTTCCCTCTGGACCATCAATGGTATTCCTTCTAACAGCACATGAAGCAGGAATAATAGAACAAAGCCACCCTTGGGAGAAACAGAAAACATTCCTTAGTAGAATATTTTTCCATGTTAAAAAGTGAAGAACTTGACTTCAGTTTTTCAAAATCTGTGAGTCATTTGGCCAATGCCAAGGCATTACAAGAGAAGTAGGGGGTCTGTTTTCAAGGAATTTGCAGTCTAGGGAAATGTGATTCTTCACAACCTTAGAATGAAAAGAACTAATTTTATACAGAAATTTTGGTTGTTAGTTTTCTATGCATATAACATATATATACATATATATATATATATATATATATACACACACACACACATATATACACTTATATATATACACATATACATACATATACACATACATACAATATATCGTATTTTATGTTAAATATATAACACATTTTATGTGTGACATATAATTTTTTGTATTTTAGGTAATTTTCATGAATGTTTCATGTAAATGTGTAATGCATATATAATGTGCATATTCTCTAAGAGTGTTTCTCAATTTTCCTAATACTGCATTCCTTTAATAGAGTTCCTCAGGTCCTTGTAGAGTTCTCAGGCTTGTCTTGAATTTATGGTGGTCTTAGGTGACCTATAGGCTATGAACCACTACTGTAGAAGTATCCATTTTATGTTTTTAATGTATTTATGTCTTCATTAAGAAAGGAACAGGTACATATGTATGTACACACATATCCACACATACATACATACATACATACATACATACATACATACATATATACACATACAGACTTGCTTTTCTAAGCTAGATGCTTCATTAGTCTCGTTTCTTCACAAGTTAACTTTATTTCAAATTTGAGCAGGGTTTGCTTATTAAAACCTAACAGAATTACTCTTTTATTATATATTGATAAGTTACAGCTAAATGTGTTTATTCAATAAAAGTTGGTCTAGTAATTTTTGATCCAATCATAAAATCAAGCTTATAAAACTATTGTAAAATTCCTCCTAAAATTCTTCTGCAAGCAGATAAAGATAACAACAAATAACTTTATAAAACATTACATCTTATTAGGTATTTCAGAAGCAAGGCTATGATGACTTTAAATTTTCCTCGCCCAGCCTCTGACTGTGCCTATCTCAAAGTAAGTACTCACAAAATGTCATCTCAAGTAAAGTGCATCGCAGGAAGCCTCAGATGGGTCGAGGGTGATTTTACTCTTATGAATTTAGCCAAGGTAAGTCTGACAGGCTTTTATATTGACTTTTATGACCATTACATCACTGTTTCTGGTAGAGAAAGAAAACAACCCTCCTATCTCCCAATGTGGAATTTGTCCATATCAGGGCATATCTGTAAATCTAAATAATACAGAACTTTTATAAGGGGTAGTGAGGGGCACTTTGGAACATTAAAACAAAGTCAGTGGTCATATTCTGTTTTTAAAAAAATTATTTATTTGCCTGCTTAGACTATTTTGTTTTATGTATATTCAGGGTATACAAGAGCTTAATAGAAGGTTTTTTTTTTCTATAAGAAAGTAATACTATGGCCAGAAATGAAAAGGAACTTTAGAGTGATGTAAATGCTGCCTTTCTCATGAAAAGATATGCCAAAATAAGAATCTAAAATATTTATAATAATTATATAATTTCTATAAAAAATAAATCAAAGATAGAGCCTGTGATCATACATTTATGATCAAGAATGAATCAATCAATACAAAGCCAAGTATAGTTGGAACATCTATTATTCTAGTCCTGAGGAGGCCAAGGCAGGAGGATCCTAAGTTCAAGACACGCCTGAGATACACAGAGAGATCCTATCAAACATAAAACAAAGAAAGAAGAGGAACCTAGTTTGTACTCTGACATAAAAGGAGCTCTTTAAAAAATTGTTCTATTCAACATCTGAGGGTCATCAGTACTTGTTGGAATGAGCTGGGCAGAACTTTAAAACTACAGTTATGTTTGACATGTTCAGAGCACTGATGTGCAACATACAATAATTCATGGAAGGGGTAAGCAAAGAGATGGTGAATGCTTAGAAAATTTAAAAATGAAGTGCCAGGAATGCAGGAACAAGAAACGATGATGCCTATGCCAGGGTCATCAGCACACTGGATATGACTAAGTGGAAGGAGTCTGAGAACTTGAAGACATGTCAACAGAAACTTCTAAAGTGAAATGCAATGAGAAAAACAAACAAACAAACAAACAAACAAACAGTACAAGTCAGAATATCTAAGAAATGTGGAACACCTGTAATAAAATCCCCTGCAGTGTGATTCCCAGTGGTAGATAAACTAGAGAAAGAAACAAGAAAGAAAGAGAAAAAGAAAGAAAGAAGGAAGGAAGGAAGGAGAGGGAGAGAGAGAGCGAGAGAGCGAGAGAGAGAGAGAGAGAGAGAGAGAGAGAGAGAAAGAAAGAAAGAAAGAAAGAAAGAAAGAAAGAAAGAAAGAAAGAAAGAAAGAAAGAAAGAAGAGGAGGAGGGAGGAAGGAGGGAAGGAAGGAAGAAAAGAAAGAAAGAAAGAAAGAAAGAAAGAAAGAAAGAAAGAAAGAAAGAAAGAAAGAAAGAAAGAAAGAAAGAAGGAAAGAAAGGAAGGAAGGAAGGAAGGAAGAAAGAAAGAAAGAAAGAAAGAAAGAAAGAAAGAAAGAAAGAATAGCAACTCAGCATTTCCCTCAAATTAATGTGAGACACAAATCTGCAGATCTAGGAAATCCAGAGAGGTTAGAGCAAGATGAGTATAAATACTAGAAAAGCTATATGTGCATATCACTTTGCAGGAAAAGGAAAATATATACAAAACCTTAAAGATGGCAGTCACACACTGAACACATCTAGACAAGCGTTCCCCAGAAGGCATCCCAACAGGGAAAATGGAAGCTAAATTAATCTGTACCCAACAGATTATGACCAGAGTATGGCTGATTCTTTGAAAGTTGTGTAGGAGAGGAATACACTCAGAATCCCTTTGATGAAGCAGGTGGCTGGACTCTGTTACAGAAATACCCCCAATGCAGAACTGTGATGCTGTTTTGAGGGTGAGAAACAACTTCCCTAAACAGAGCCAGGCTGTTCCACCCTTCCTACTCACCATCCTGTCTCTACTCAGTCCAAGCTTACTGCTTAATCCCTCCTTCAAGAGCCCTGTGGCTAGCACTGGTTGTTGCCTTCCTATTGGCAGGCAATATTTTATTTCATCCATGATATAACTAGAAAACAATGTAGCATGAATTACCGGACAAGCTATTCTTTCACTCACAGCACAAACTCACTGCCTGGTGCGGGTAATATTAAAAAGAGCTGCATATTCCTGGGATATGCCAGGCACCTGTGGGCCACAAGGTACCAGCAGAGTATTCTCATCTCAGCAGACGCTCTGGCCAGGAGCTCCCGAAATGTCTCCAGCTGACTCATTAAGTTCCCTTGGTGGGTCGTTGTCACACCAGCCCCATGCAATGTCTGCCTGCCTCGCAGTTAGATGTCACAATACCCAGTAACCCAGGAAAATCAAAACTCTAGAAGCTTATAATTAACCAGCCAGATTTATATAGCAATAAATTTTCAATTCACAAGATTCCCACACAGTAATTTCAGATCCAATTGATAATGAGAGAAGCTACCCACCTAGATTAGACAAGTTATCCAAATTATTCTATCCTTTATGATATTTATAGCTACCTGTCACTATTTAAAGCCATGCGAAATCCGGATCATCTTCCTCTTGCTCCATCTTCTACCTTTCTCCTCCATCTCCCTCTACAACTCTTCGCACTGCCTCCCTTTTCCCCATCCAATCACAGGCTTCATGTTGTATTAATAATAAATTAGTTGGACAGGGAAAATCCTGCTACAACTACCTAGCCAAAGTGTGCCCATGTATTGTGCTTCTTTTAACATGCAGAATATGCATTATTTTTGCAGTTTGCCCTTAGGAATCTCACAGAAAGGGCCCATGTCTTTGCAGTAGGTACTTGAAATTGCAGCATGGCCAAGTCCGGTCATCAAGGGTTAGGTATCTGTAAGGGTCATTGCTTCTCTCTGTGTGGAAAAGATTTATCTAAAGAAGGCCTCTGCACAGAGCCCAGGAAATGGCTCAGCTAGTAAAGTGTTTGCTACATAAGCCCAAGGAGTTAAATTTGGTCCCTCGCACCCAGCACCCATATAGAAGCTAGGCTCTGTGATGCATACCTATAGTCCTAGTACTGAGGAGGAGGAGACAAGAGACTTCTTGACATTTGTTGTATTCCAGTCTAACCGGAAAATGCAGATCTCCAGGGTCAACAAGAGACCTTGTCTTGAAGGAAAGGGAAAGCAGACAGTATCCTTCCCTGATCTCTGTACACATGCACACAGGGATGTACATGTATACATATATTTATACACACAAGTATTCACCATAAGCAAATAAATAAATGCATTTTAAATCACTGGGGTAGTGTTTGTTCGATGCCCAATGACACACGTTGTTTTTCCAAGCATTAAAAAAAATGTTGGTAAAAGTCACAAAAGATAATCTATTCCAAATACATGACTGTAGCTTCTACCTCTTGGAAAGTATACAAAAATTGGATGAAATTCATGTAAAACATCATGATGGAAATATTCTCTCCTTATGACTAATAAACTAACATTCATAGGAAAAGCAATAGAAATATATGATTCACAAAAACACAAAATGTTGGTACCATATGAAAAATAATAAATATTGGCGAAATTTTGTTGTGAACTTGAAACTATGCTGAATATTTCAATAACTGTATTTAAACTACAGAATTAAAGAAGAACTTCAAAAACACCTGTGAATTATCTGCATGTCCGAAATCTAGCAAGAGGCAGGGCGAGGAGCCTAAGCCTGGCCAAGTCCAAGCTCACCATGGAACCACAACTCTGTTTCTCCACTGGGGTGCCAGAGCCTGGGGCTCTGTCTTGTGAGAGTTCCCAGTCTCTATCTCTTCCCAACTCTATACTCAGTCACACCTACTGATACCTTGAAATGAGCTGTGGTGAAGGTTGTGGATCTACAGAATTCAGACAACACTGACAAAGCTGTCATCCCTTCTGCAGAAGCTGATACTAGATAATTTACCAGCGCACTGTTACTTTCTCCCTGGAAAAACAAAAGAAAAACAAACTAAGCAAACACAAAACAGCAACCTATAGTCAAGTCACTTAACAGCAGTTGAAGACCAGGATTTGGTGTGAGCACAAGAGACACTTATTGGCCTGCTTCTCCAGTTTAATTACTCTAAAATTTTTTGAACTACCATTAGGGTTGGATGCCATGTTTTCCTATGAGTTAGCAACAGCAAACAAAGCAAGGGCCAGCCATTTGGTAGACAGCTTTCTAAACTGAGAAAGGGTTTATTTTAGCTCACAGTTTTAATAGTCAATTTAGGATTAGATGGACATTGTTTTTAGTCCTCTGTTTGGTGGAATATGAGGGGTTAGCACACAATAGTGGGATATTGTAATGGAGCAAAGAGGTCATGGTCCAAAAGCAAAAACAGGAATCCCACAGTGCCCTTAAAGTGTACCTTCAATGGTCTAAAGATTACACTGGTTTATACTCTCGTTGGTTACAATCTCTCTCATTAGCAACTATGGCTGAGGATTGAGTTTTTTTCACACAGGGGCTTTTAGAGGACATTCTAAGCCTTTAATATGATAAATGGTGATTCTTTAATTAGCTCAATCTTTCCAAAACAGTGTGTGTTGGAATGTATCAAGGCTGCCTGAGAAATTGATATATGTCAATCTTTAAGTCAAGAGGAAGTAATCAGAGATACCTATGTGAACCATAAAGATTCTAATTTCAATAATATTTAGAAGTCAAATGTGTGTGGTGTCTATGCATGTGTGTATGGGTGGACATATATGTGTGTGCACATGCATATGCATATGGAAGCTCGAAATTGATTCTTTCTTGATAGTGTTCTCCTTTATTTTTATTAAGTCAGGAAGACTTTCAGAACCCAGAACTCACCAATTTAGCTAGCTAGCCAGCCTGTTCTAGGAATCCTTGGTCTCTGCTTCCTGAGTGATGAGATTGCAGGAGGCTTCCACATTTGCCCAACTTGTATGTAGGCTCTCGGGATTTAAACTTTGATCCTCATATGTGTGTGCAAGCACCTTATCCACTGAGCCATCCATCTTAGAGAGATGCTAATGCTGAGAACAAAACTAGAAACTCCAGGAGAGCCGTCAGTAGGACAATAGTTAAATGTTATTTATTGTATGCTACTAATCATATAATAATAGAAAATAGAACTCTGAACAAATATCAAGTACAAAGACATAATAAAGTTGCTTACAAAATGCTTAACCTCTATTCGATGTATATTTTCATACATGCATGATATTGAGACAAATGGGTCTTTTTATAGAAATCTGTAAAATTTTGAATTTTCTTCGTGACTTTAACAGGTGTTATGTACAAATGCACATTTATAATTTATGCACATGTGTAGTGAGATATATTCTTAAAATCAAAAGTGTAAATATGTGATATGTTTATTGACACGAAACTAAATACCACAAACACGTCCATGCCTTAAAACTTAAACTGTGACTTTTATAAAATATGATCATGAAATACGAAATGCAGTTTCAGTAACTACTTTTTTCTTCCTGAGATTGATTAAGTGATTCCACAGCTCATCTATAAGCTTGGCAGAGGTTATGAATGGCATTCTCACTTAGCTTAGTCGTCAAAATTTTACATAATGAGCACATTATCACTCCATATCTGAAAATTCTTAATATGGTAGTGTAAATCATTAATGCATACTTAATAAATAATGGGGTCTAAAAATGTGTTTAATCTTTTATGTGTGTGTATCCTGTGAGGAAAGAGATATGGAAATGTCAGAAGGGACAGGATTGCTTCTGCTGTGCAGATGGAGGAGTTGGAAAAGTCATATACAGAGACTGGTTGAACACCATGCTCAAGTCGGGATTATAATCTGCTCACTTAATATTAAGACTGGAAGGCACTGTCTTCCTCAAGACCCTGCCCATGGTATTATTTGCCATTGGGGGCTGCTTGGAGATGGCCCAACTTTATGAAGAAGGACTTAGAAGATCTGTGCCTATAGTGGCTGTGATGTGGGGTGTCAAACCTTTGCATGTTGTTTGTAAAAACCAATACTTTCAATGGGGGAAAAGAAAAAAAGAAAATGCTAGTCTGTGACACAGTTCCACCCCCAGGAGGATGTGACAGGGGCCCCGTGTTTCCTGTCTCAATTAGTTTCTTTTTCTCAGGAATAAACACTGAAACCAAATGTAAGTTTTGCAATAGAGGCAACCATGTGTCCAAGAAACAGCATGGAATTTGAAATCCAAAGACCTGATTGAGTCACTTCTCCCACCCCGCCTCACTGAGCCATGCAGACCAAGCCAATGAATTCATTTCATGTATCCCTTCATCTATTCAGTTAGTAAGTATTTGTTCCTCTACCATACATCAAGCCATAGCCCTGTACTAGAAATCAGTACCAACCAGAAGCCCAACAGCATACAAACACTAACACCAAAATAACCAGAAGACGAATATCTGTTTAATTATTTTATGTGAACGTTTTGTCTACACATGTGTCTCTTCACAATGTACATGCCTGGTGCCTGAAGAAGGCAGAAGGAATGGAATCTTCTGGAACTGGATTCACAGGTGGTGCGGAGTCACCCTCTGGGTATTGGAATCAAACCTGAGACTTCTGGAAGAGGAGCCAGTGCTCTTAACTTCTGACCCATCTCTCCAGACTGAAGATTATATTTTTAGGTAGAAAAAACCAAACAAACAAAAACAAAAAAACAAGCAAACAAACAAAAACCAAAGACAACAAAAAACCTTTAAGGGAAGTAAGTCAGAACAGTGTAAAGAAACCACAGGGATGGGGGTGTAGGGTGGATGGGATATGTGCAAGCAAAGCCTGAACCCTGAGTTGCCCCGTAGCCTAGCGCTTCCAAGTATGTGGGACTTATATTCACATAAGGAAGACATATAAGAAGGTTGGCATGGCTGGAGTAGAGAACAAAGGAACACTAGCTCACCACTGGCATCATCATGGCGATTGTGTGGGTGGGAGGACAGCCCTAGGGTACCTAAGGACAAATGTTGGAAGACAACAAGGAAGTGTTGCCTAAACGTCCCTCAGTCATGCTGCAGAGGCTCTGTGTTTGGCCAGAAGGCAATATGGCGGCTGCAATTTTCCGTAGGATGTCCTGCCAGCACTACTATGGGGGCTTAGCAAAGGGCAATACTGCGTTCTGTATAGAAGGTGTCCATTTCTGCTGTGGAACCTTTCTGTATTAACGGCTAATACGTAACACACAGCTGGGCCCTCTAAGCAGCAGACATCTGGTATGCCAGTGTGCATGTCTGTTATTGTCACTTGCCATGTCATATACAAGAACAGACACTCGGTAACAGGAAACTTCGTCAATGCGTGGGGCAGTGTAAGGAGGAGGCTTTTCAGGAGAGTCAATTTCCCAATGCATGCAATTGTGTGTAGGCAACCTTCGCCATTTTCCTGTATCAGGTCCTTTCTACCTGGATTCCACTCCACGTCTCAGGCTGATGTAATCTATCGCCTGCTTCACATTTGAAGAGATACGGTCACCTAAGAATGATGTGGGAACCCAGATTTGGTCACCGTCTCTCTTTCCCACAGTCTGAGAGAGAGAGTGGGAGTCACTTGGGTTAGCATTTGACAACATAATGCAGGGTTGTCAGACCCGATGCTCATCTCAGACCGTCGCCTCTCCTCCGCTACTCTGCCATTAGCCTTGACCCCATTGCCCTCTCCCGTCTCTGCTTCTCAGTCTACCATATCTTGCTCTGCCAGCTCACACTGTATTTTCCTGGGGCGAATTTTCTGCCCAGAAATGTGAGAATGGAGGGAGTCACAGCTGTGTGTGCTTATCCAGGGCTACAGAGCCTCCATGCCTTGGTGTGGAAGCACCTGCTTGTCCACAGGTTCACATACGTCCAGGCCGCACAGTCCTGAATGGACAACGTCATCACCCCTCAGCTAAGTACCGGTGACATCCGTGTAAGCTTCAGTGGACTTCAGAGCCTTTCAAATGTGCTTTCTCATTGCTAACTCGCTGGTCATCTGTACATTTGGCTTGGTAAACTTGAAGTCATAGGCTCAGCTCTCCTCAGGGTGCAATAGCAAAGCGAAACACAGGTTCACAGCGTTAATCAGCAGCTCTCATGACGCGGACTACCTTGAACTGCAGTAGATAACATTTTAAAACATTTCGGTAAAGTGTGAGACTAAACAACAGTCGTTCAAGCTCATGCCGGACACTGCCTTGTTTGTGCAGGGACCAGGATGAAAAACTGCCATTACCGCTGTGAAATACCCATGCAGGCAACGCCCGTAGTATGGAGCCAGAAACTGGTCTAATGAGCCTGGGTGAGTAATCAACGGGCTAACACACAGTGGTCACCAAAATTTTGTTGCTATCTTGAATAGCCACTAAAAAAAAAAAGAGAGACCACTCTCCAAATGATTATTAAGTAACTCATTCGGTTCTGTCTTCAGTCCCTTTTCTCCATACCAAGAGCATACAGAGCTGGCCTTTAAATTCTTCAGCTCTTGCTTTAACCACAAACAGAGTAAGACTTTTGTAGACTTTGGAAAAATGGCAGTTCATGAATCAGGAACTCACAATTATTTTATTCGGATAAAATCTGATAGAAAGACAACAACAACAAAACAAAACAAAGGAAAGTTAAGAGGTAAAATTAAAGATCCAGTGGCCAGCGATGCTCTAAGAAAAGCCCTTGCTCCGTGAGTCATGTGGTACCAAACTAACTCTCCAGCTTTCAGGCTGCCCAGCGACTCCTGCCCTCTGCATTTACCAATTAACTGAGCCTCAATGTCTCTCAGTCAAGATTTTATTCTTTACTTAAAAACCTGTGACTATTTTCTTTTTGTTGCCTCATTCATAACAATCATAAAGACTTCCAACCCTGATCATTGTAAAAGTTTCCCTTCGACACAGTTCAATAAGCTTTTAACAGTGATCAGCAGATAGATACCTCAGATGTGGTCCAGACCATCTTAGCACTTGGGAGGCAGAGGCGGGAGGCTTGGGGGCTCAATATCATCTTGAGCTTTGCAGTGAGAATCCACCTCCAAACATCAGCAGTTTATTTTCTGTTGGGGAATTGAATCATGGAACTCTAAACCTAGTAATTTTGAAAGATACTCAGCAGAGAGTTTTAGAAATGTCAATATATAAAAGTATAAGTCTCTGCCGTCCTACTGAAATGCATGCTGGAACCCACACAGTTCATCCTACAGGCTTCTTGTGATAAGTCATAACTAAGCTAGATCTAAAGGAAAAACAGTAAGTGGGGAAAGTGCCCTAGAGGGAAAGTTGTAAAAGAGCACAGGATACCCAGTGATAGATAAACAGGGGGTGTGGCTTGAACATAGTCTGAGTCAGGAACAGCAGAAGATGAAGTTAAAAGATGAGTGAATAGGTGTGCCTGTTGCCACATATCTGGTGGGTTTGGCAAAGCAGCCTGAACTCTGTAGTTAATGTGTAGTCTTTGAAATTAGTTAAATGGAGATTGATGGGTGAAGTATATATTTTAGATAACTTCGGAAGTGTGTATTTTCAGGAATAATTTTGAAGACTTAGAGATGAGACATGGGAATACCAGTCCTGGTTTAGAGAGTGAGCAGAGCGGAGAAAGAGTGTATTGACAGATCCTAAAGACAGCAGTTTATGATGGACTCCACCTGGCTATGGGACGGGTCAGGATTAACAAACTGCAACAAGCTCCAGTTTCTGTGATGTGAAAGTGTGAGAACGGAGCCACTGGTTCCATTCAGCACTATAGAAAGTGGGTGTGGTTTTGAGAGAGGTGACTAGAGGCAAAAGAACAGAGAGCAGCCACTGCCAGAATGCATGTGTGCTAGATAGTTTTAAGTCAATACAAGCTGAAGTCATCTGAGAAAAGGGAAGCTCAATTTAGAAAATGCTTCCATAAGATCAGCTTGTAGGCAAGCCTAGAAGGTATTTCGTATTTTCTTAATCAGTGATTGATGAGGGAGGGTCCACCCTATTGTGGGTGGTGCTACCCCTGGGCTGGCGGTCCTGGGCTTTGCAAGAACACAGGCTGGGCAAGCCATTAAGAGCAAGCCAATAAGCAACATCCATCCAGGGCCTCTGCATTAGCTCCTGCCTCCGGGTTCCTGCCCTGTTTGAGTTTCTGTCCTGACTTGCTTCAGTGATGGGCAGTGATATGACAGTATAAACCAAATAAGCTCTGTCCTCTCCAAGGGTTACGGTGTTTCGTCACAGCAATAGAAACCCCAACGAAAACACTATGGTTTGCAGGGGTGGGATTAGTAATCCCAACAACAGGAATTTTAAGATGCAGAAGTAACTAGCTCACCCTGACAGTCTACAAAATAAGAATTTTTTTTTGCCAGCTATACACCTGACAGAAAACATGTCTAGAATATATAACAAATTCAAAAAATCAAACATAAAACATTCCAAACAACCCCGTCAGTAAGCAGGTTAGTGGAATGAACAGACACTTTTCAAAAGACAAAATACTAATGGCTAAAGATATATATGTGAAAAAATATTTGTCATCTTTAGCTACCAGTGAAATGCAAGTTAAAACTGCAGTTGTGTTTCATTTCCTCCCTGAGAGAATGGCTCCCATGAGAGGCTAAATAATAGTGAGGATGTAAGAAAATGGAATCCCTGTTGCTGAGGAAGTGAATTAGTCCAGCCACTGTAGAAACCGGTATGGTTGTTCCCCAGGTACTTAAAAATAGAACTACCATATGACCCAGATACACCACTTGTGGGTATGTAGTTGAAGGATTCTAAGGCAAAATATCACAGAAATACATGTTTATTTCAGCCATTCACAGTAGCCATCGTGTGGAATCAATCTAAGTGTCTAACAAGAGATGAACAGCTAACGAAAAAAATACATGTACGTGTGGGTACACACATACAACATTACAAAGAATGAAGCCATGTCATCTGTGGAAAAATGAATGTATCACTTGAACTGAGATAAGCATTAAATGCAGGAAGACAAGGAGTGTCTGTTTCTCTCTTGCTTCTGAGTCCTAGAACTCTCTACAAAAGCAGAAAGGTAACCAGGAGAAGGGAGGGACCTTGTGAACAGAGGGATCAAGAAAGAGGACTAGAGGAAAGGCATGGGCAAAGGATGAGCACAGTCACCAGCAAAGCAGCTGACAAACTGGGCAAAGACAGTCATCTCTATAAAACCCTACACTATATACGACAGTTTTAAAGGCAGCTCATTCAAGAGCGGGGGTTAAGCTTTCTGGGAAACAGAAGAATGGCTCCTTCTAAATGAAGTTCTAATCTCCAAGTGTTGTGACTATTACCTCTCTTCCTGTATGCTCAGCACACACGAGGCTGAGTTAGGATGATTGCTGGTAGTTCAAGGTTACCCTGGGCTTCAGAGTGAGACCTTTTCTAAGAAACAAAAACACTCTTACCTTCTGGATCAATAGTATCAAAGTAAAAGTACAATGTGAATCAAATATATATAACTCTAATTTTCTTGTAGTCATTGTGGTAGTTTGAATATGTTGGCCCAGGGAGTGGCACTACTAGGAGGTGTGGCCTTGTTGGAGTATGTGTAGCCTTGGAGTGGATGTGCCACTATGGGCATGGGCTTTAATACCCTCATCCTAGCTGCCTGGAAGTCAGTCTTTTCCTAGTAGCCTTCAGATGGAGATGTAGACTCAGCCTTCTGTGTGCTGAGCATACAGGAAGGGGGATACTAGTCACAACACTTGGAGATTAGAACTTTACTTTGAAGAAGTCATTCTTCTTTTTCCCAGAAAGCTTAGTTCCACCCTCAGCTCCTGCACCATGCCTGCCTGGACACTGCCATACTCCTACCTTGATAATAATGGACTGAACTGAACCAATAAGCCAACCTCAATTACATGTTGTCCATATAAGATTTGCCTTGGTCCTGGTGTCTGTTCACAGAAGTAAAACCCTAATTAAGATACATATTAAAAAAAAAAAAAAGCAAAAAGACATTGTGGTTTTCTGGCTCTTACAATTGCTCTGCCCCAACACCTTCTTGACAGTGTTCACTAAGCCTTGGGTGCAGCAGCTGTGCTATAGTTGGATCATCCAGAACTGGGTACCAGGCAATCACTTGCTCTCTGTATTTTAATTGGATGTGGTTTTCTGTAATGGTCTCTGTGTGTTTCAAGAAGAAGTTTCTTTCTTGATGGTGGTGAGCTATACACAATAAATGTTTAGGACACAATTAGGAATTATGCTGGTTTACTAAAGTAGGGGTTGTAGATTCTCCTCCAAGATCTATGACCTTTCTAGCTCCTTAGTAGCTTTGTCTCCTAGAAATGTCAAGGAAGCTACACCCATGAAATGCACTCAACAATATGGCTACCTAAACAGTACCTGAACAAGAGACACCAACAGACATGCCACCAAGGAAACAGGAAGTCTCATGGGGTCCCACCACCAACACAAGGGAGGAGTGCTGAGAGCTCAAGAAAATAGTCTTCCCTAGATAAGAGTGCCAATGAGCTACCCAGTGCCAAGGAATCAGCTCTGAAATCAAACTATAACATACGTAAATAAAAGCAATATTATACAGACTGGGCAGAGTATATTCATATATTTAGGAATATATGTGTTTATACATATATACATATATACCCATACATGTATATATCTATGTGTGTATATATACTATACAAAAAGGAGGGCAGAAGCTATTAAGCGGAGAAAGCAAGGGAAGGGATGTACATGAGAGAGACTGGAAGGAAAAAAGGGATATGGGAGAATGATGTAATTACATTATAATTTCAAAAAATAATTTTTAAAAAAGTCACAATGCTAAAAAAAAACACAAAACAGAAACAGTTTAATTATATATTTTTACTAAACTCACTATATCTAAAAATATCATTTCTGTATAATTTTACACATGTATATCAATTAGGTTTTTTTCATGTGATGTGTCCCATATATATTTTATAGTATATCTCAATTTAGGTATCAAATCTCACCAGTGTTAAAATCTACTCAAAATTCAAGTAGTTTGAGGTGTAAAAACCATATTCGTGTACTTGGGTTATGGCAAACACCAAATTTTGTCAGTTTCACTTCAAGTGACCTCAGTAGCCATCTCTGGCTTCTATTGTTGGAGGGAACATCTGTAAACCTTCCTTCTTACCTGTGACTCAATCTGTCAGAGCTACAGACAAACTCAGCTAGCTGGGTAATTCAGAAAGAGATTCATGAAAGTGTTGTTAATCGCCTAACCCTTTGAGATGCTACCTGTAAATTCTAATGAATGGATTAAGCTAGCTCAGTCTGGGACTCTTTAAGGAAAAATCTAATGATCCAGCAGAGTGATAACAGAAAACAAGTACATTTGGGCAGAGGATGCTAGCTGGGAAGGGTTAAAGCAGCCCACAGGGTAGGTTTCAACAGAAGGTGGTTTCTTTGTTTGTTTGTTTGTCTGACTTTGATCTTGGTAAGTTCCACAGTTAGTATTTGTAATAAGAAGGATTTTCCAATGTACACCTGTTTACCTTCGGATATTAGGAAGTACGATAAATCTTACCAAAAGATTAAAAGGCACCCCCAATACACATACACACGAATATACACAGATATAGAGAGACACAGAGAGGTGAGAGAGAGAGAGAGAGAGAGAGAGAGAGAGAGAGAGAGAGAGTAAAGACAGACAGAGAAAGAGACATAGACACAGGTTGAGACAGAGACCCAGAGAAAACTTTAGTGTCTGAACCAAAAACTCAAATCCCAGATCCCTACAACAGGCCAGCAGAGAAGCCTTATGACTGTCTTAAGCAATATCAGAAGCTGTTGATCAAGGCATTTCTTCATCATAAATGAGTTTACATTTCTGAGAGGAGCTGAGAGAAGAAAGGTGGAAGAGCTGGTCATTAACTTCTTCTTGCTCAGCTGATGCTGGTGGGCTGGCAAAGTGTTCCCGCTTACCCTAAAGGGTCGGGGACCAGGCATGGGAGGAAGAGTCTAAGAAAATGATGGGCATGGAAATCCAGGCTCCTTCCAAGCCACTGCACACCCTGCCTAGCCATATTGCTTCTGTGCGCCACAGTTCACCTCCTGTTAGTGATCCCTCAGCAGATTCTGTCCTCTGAGTCTAAGGTCACATTTCAGGATGAACCAACCAGATTTCCAATTCTTTCACTTCATGAGCCAGTGTGGACTAGTTTTGGGTCAGGTACCTAGGCTGTCCTAACTTACCCCAAGTCACTGTTTTACAATATTTTCCTTTGCTTTAGCTCACACGGTGTTTAACACTAACATGCAGACAATGAACACTATCCTGACTTTGAGAGCTAATTGTTTAACAATGATTTCACAATGATTTGGGGGACACTTGCTGTGTGCTAAGGCCTTGTTCAGGGATTTTGGTTCTGCTGTACTCAGTAACATGCAGGAAGAAAATATAACATAAACAATATTAGTCTTCCATCCATGTCCAAATAAGACACTAATTTCTCTGATATTCCTAAAGGACAAGATAACCAAATATATGTAAATTTTCTTTTTTCTCAAACCATATGCTGGTGATTTGATTGTTTATATCCAGTTCTTATTATATACCAATAGATATTTCATGAGAAATGTCTTTTCATGAAAGGTATGAGAAGGCAAGGCAGAATAAGGATCAAAAGGAAAAGAAAGTGTGTGTGTGTGTGTGTATGTGTGTGTGTGTGTGTGTGTGTGTGTGTGTGTGTGTTGGCTAGTTTTATATCAACTTGACATGCTAGAGTCATTTTAGAAGAGGAAACCTCAATTGAGAAAATGTCTCCACTAGATTAGACTGTGGGTAAGCCTTTAGGGCATTTTCTTGACTGATGATTGATATTGGAGGGTCTGGCTCACTGTGGGTGGCAGACTGAACAAGCCATGAGGAGCAAGCCAGCAATCAGAACTCTATCATGGTCTTTGCATCAGTCCCTGTCTCCAGACAACTTCCTTGACTTCTCCCCAAGTTAAGAGCCTTTTCCCTGCATTCTTTCACTGATGGACTGTGATGTGGAAGTTGAAAAGAAATAAACCCTTTCCTCCCCAGGTTGCCTCTGTTTATGATGTTCTATCACAGCAATATAACTCCTAATGCAAAAAAGAAAAATGAAGAAAAAAAAAAAAACTTTGCCACCCTTTACTTAGACCTCTGGTTGTTTTGTCTCACAGTGATGATCAAAACTGATGTTAACAGCAAGCTGCATATATTCAGTGATTTTACTCTACTTCATTAGAAGCATGGCTTCTGGGATCTGAACTTGTATTACTCAAGAGAGCATTTTTCCATCAAATACCTAAGTTTGACTTAAAGGAAAATGGAACCTGCTGAAAGTCTAATACGGGGATGGTTTTGTGTTAAAAGAGAAGTCATTCTGAGTTGGTGAGCTGGGAGGTAGAGATATCAGCACTTTGAAAGAAAGAGGGAATAAAGAAGGCTCTCCTGGTTACAGAAACCATCCCACGGACAGAAAAACTCTGAAAATTAAATAGACAACCAAGTTAGGCGCCTCTGCCCATGCCATATCTAACACCTGCTTCTAAATTCCCTTCCCCAAAAGATTCACACCCACTTCTGCTGTGAGACACGTATGAGGAGGTTATTTTTGCCTTCGTATTTTTACCCTCTGCCAGGTTATTTTACCTTGTGTGACTCACTCAGCAGCTGCCACCGCTTTCTAAGGGGCAGGCACTTCCTCCACCTCTGGCCATCTTATGCACAGTCCTTCGCTGAGAAGCCTAAAACGCCTCTGGCAAGAGAAAGAACCAGAGACTACTTGAGTTAGAATAGACTTAGAAAATTGGAAGATATGAGCAGGGAGAGAGCCTCTTGTGTTAGAGAAGTGAAACAGTGAATTTAATCAGTGATGTGCCACAAACCTTCAGCTGAGGTGCGATTATGACTTACTAGAAGACTGTGACTGAAGGAATCATCCCCGGGGAAGAAGAAAAGTAAGTCCAGGGTCATTGGAAAAAAACGGATTCTGGTAGAAGTTCACATTGTGGCCCTCAGTTATAATGGGGATCCTTTTCCAAGCTGTGTGATCCTTGGTAATCTCTGAGTCTCTCTGAGCATTAGCATCTTCATCTAGAAGATGCAAAATCCATGATGATCACTTAGGTCCCTCAACTGTAAAGCATGTTTCTTATAATTTTTAGTTCTCTAAAGCCAGGAGAGAAAAACTTGGGAAAATACAAAATCTAGACATTTTCACCAAGGACTATATATATCTTCAGTGTAGAAAACACAAGGAAAATCTGTTTTTAAACAAGTCTTGCTGATATAATGAACAGTAGGGGTGGGAAAAAACATCTTTTCCATGATCTTTACACAAAGAAATAGCAATAGTAATAGTGCCTTTGTAGCCTGTGCTGCCCTTGACAAATTCTTGCAGAGCCATTGCCTTCCTTGCTGATGGTGACTGATAGGAAACAGGCAAGACAGTTCTTATTTTTCATTAGTGACAAAGTCAGAGTTTAAAGGACTTGCTTATAGAATCTGTCGATGACAAGGTCAGGACATGAGTTGAGTTTGCTCTCCGACACTCTTTCCTGATGGCCCTAGTTTCTCCTGATTTGGAAAAGATGACTTATCACATACTTGATTGACACCAAAAGAGGAAGCAGCTGCTCACACTGGACTTCACTTCTGGTCAGTAAACTCCTGTCTAACCCTGAGTGGGGAGCCCCTAAAGTGGTGGGCACACACTCTGGGAACATGTAAGATGATGCATTCCACTTCCAGAAGATATAAAAGATGTCTCCTTCCTCCGTTAATATTTTGTGTTTTATAGTGTAAATAACATATAGCATAAAGTTTCAAAATAAACAGGATAGAAACATCATTTGTAACTGATTGTGCACATTGGTATAATGTTTTAAACTTTTTTTATTTTTGAGATTATAATATAATTACATCATTTCACCTTTTCTTTTCCTTCTTCCAACCCTTCTCATATACCCATCCTTGTTCTTTTTAACATTCACGGACTTGTTTTTCATTTATTGTTGCTGTGTGTGTGTGTGTGTGTGTGTGTGTGTGTGTGTGTGTGTGTGTGTGTGTGTGTGTATGGTGTGGTGTGTATTTCTAAATACTTCAGTACAGCTTGTTCAGTCCATATCATGCTACTTGTAAGTAAGTTTTCAGGGATGACTCTTTGGTTTCAGATAACAATGCTCTTCCCTAGGGGACATTATTTCTCCCACTCTCAGCATCTTTAGCTGCCTGTAGCTCTTTGTGTAAAGCTAAAGCCTTTTATATTTCCCCACCCACTTTGGCAAGTCGATTCCTATTGTCCTTGCTCAGCTCCTGCTTAGGCAGCCATGTTGGTGAGACTTTGTGGGTGTGGCTTCTGACATTCCGAGATGACCACAGTCTTAAAACAAACTCCAGATCCTCTGGCTCTTACTATCTTCTACAATGCTCCCAGGTCCTGCAGAACCTCAGAGAATTAGGTCTGGGTATGTTTTATAGAGGCATCCACTGGGCTCCACAAGTCTCCATTTGGAGTGGTCCTAGTTTTCTTTAGAGATCTCTGTCTACTGCAAAGAGAAGTTTCCTTGGTATGTCTCATGGAATGCATTTATCTGTCTGGACCGTGGAGATTGATATCTGGGATCCTTTTAAAATTTGTGATTAAAGTATATTGGGTGGGGGGCTATTTTAGAAGACTGAAGAAAACCTAGAATAAATGGCCTCCCGGTATCAATAGAGGTGCCCCTCCTGGCATTGTTCCTGAGGTGACGGGGAAAGTGAGGAGCGTGGAAAGCACCAGGTTTAATAGAAGCCCAGAGAGAATCTAGACAAACAGTGACAGATGGAACTGGTCTGACCTGCCCATCTGGGGCAGATGGGTCCATGCCTCCACACAAAGATCCCTTTGTCTCCTGTGCACACACGGAGGGTCTTTGTCAATCATCATCAACAGTTCAGCTCTTCTTGCACCTCTTCTCTCCTGACTTTCTAGTCTGTGAGGCAATAAATGGAAGAGAAGATGTTGCGTGACCTTTAAAAGATAAGGATGAAAGGAGAGAAATATAGCCTGACCAATAAATCCTTCCTAATGGGCTATTCCAAGAAAATTACCAGAGAACTGAGGTATTATTCATCACTTGTACTTTAGTGACTACCTGATTTTTAGTGTTCTCCGGAGATCCTTGGGTTATAAATGGGATGTTTGTAAAGTTGGAAAGAAGAATGCTGAAGAGAAGGAAAATAATTGCCTCTTCCCTGTGGGCTCCAAGAGGATAGTATTCCCAAGAGTGGAGAGTTCTTAATAGAGATACTAAAAAGAAAAGGCATATCATATTAATTAAGGAAATGCATGTTTTTACGTAATGGCAAGTAAGAAGCCCTCGTTCAAGGTTAATGTCTGTGACTACCTCAAGCAAAGTTTATGAGCACGATACTATTTGTTCCTTATTGTTGTTATATGTTATGTCTTTTTGACTTGTGTGTTGGAAAAACAGCAAAATGTCTCTTTTACATAGAGAATTGCTACAGTTGCCAAAGGCACCAGACTGAGAATTGTGCCTGGGCCACATGCCTGGATCTTTGAGCAGCTTTTTTCACTTGCAAATACTGAAAAGCCTCAGCCCACCCTATCATTGTCCTCTTGTTTTCATAACCAACCTGAGGTGCTGTTCCATTCCATCCAAGTCTGTGAGCATAGCACTGGCCAGCCAGGAAGGAATCTGAAGGCTAGAAAACAGGAACATCCAAAATTCAGAAAGTACACAGATCTGAAGGGCACTGTCAGTCAGGAAGACCAGGGCTAGGGATTAGATTTCCCTCTGTTGCTGTAACTGAGCCCTGGGAAGCGCCACTCTCAGGGGAACCATTACGCCAGAACTGTTTCCTCAACCATAGAACTCATTGAGTTATCAGACATTAGTGTATTTACTATGTACCAAGGCCACATTAACTACCAGAGGCAAGATTAGTAAAAGGGTACCCCACTGCCAGCTTGACTTAATAAGTAGCATACGGGAAGCCTACTCAGGAAGGGAAAAAAAAAAAGAAAAGAAAGCAAAGACAAACCTAGACACAACAGTGATAATTTTAGTTAGTGTTACCAAGCTGCTTCAAGGAGAGGACAAAGTTCTCATCATGAAAATACTAAATCTAAAAAAGCAAAAGCAAACAACAATATTGAGAAAACAGAACAAAACACATGACAAACAAACAAGTGATGTCACTTTTCTCATTGATCTGGTAGTGACAGTTTAGGGATTCTGTTGGCACAGATACAACAATGGATGGAACAGAGATTCCAGACATAAAGCAGGAATGTGACTGTCTTTTCATTCCCCATTCTAGAAGATTCTGCCAGGCACTCAGTGCTGTCCACTGTAGAGTCACATGGAGAGTCACTGAGAGGAAGGGAGCAAAGGTGAACACGTTGCACCCAATACTGTCCATATACATGGTATCTATTTTGTGTGCAGACTGTGTGGATAAAAGATTTAAGATTGCCAAACAGTACCTAGCAGACGAAACACTCCATCATTTTCTTCTTAGAATTTAAAAATTAACTGTTTAAAATAATTTCCTGCCATGTTTTTCTGGTAGAGAGCTTAGAAAGCTGCTCAATAGAGTCACTGCTTTATAATTTACGATACAGAATGGGATCAAGGGTGTGGCCTCCCTCTCTGACTCTGCCTGCATTTTACGCTTTAGTTACAAAGGGTAAAGTGAACGGAATGCCTCTCAGAACTGGAAGATCACCATTTTCTGCAAGTACTTAAAACTCGGATGCAGTGAGCACCCTGCCTGTCATTCTCTGCAATTTTCAATCACTACAGCCCAGGGCAGCAAGAATCCTCGACGGCCAGCAGGGTGGAATTACACTGTTGGACACTGTGGAGGTTTATGAAGTTTTTATTATTACCCCCTCTCTCTTTCTCTCTCTAGCTTGCTTTTACTGATTTGAATTGTGCTAGTTAAATCTCTAGTTTTTAATGGTTGTTTAAAAAAAATTAACAGAGGAACTTAACTATAAATAGTTAGCAAAGCCCAAATGTATTAAATCTTTAGCTCTGTCCAAAATCAAAGCCAAGCAAGCAAACAAACAAAAACCCAGACATTCGACAGTTTCTACTTACTGTGTCCCATTTTATAAACTCTTAACAATCAATAGTGAAATATCCTCATTGTTCTAAAAAACACAGCCACCACAAATTGCTCCAAAACACATGAGTCCTGTGTGTCAAGAAATCCATCAGGGTACCTTAGAATTTGAGTTCTGTGTTGGAGCCTCAGTTTCTCTCCTTGTCTTCCCCCTGTGTAGGTTTTTCGGAATGGGCTAGATTGAGCTTCCTCAGAGCTTAGGGGCTGATTTCTGAGGGTAAATGCCCTAAGAAAGACACATCAAAACAGAGTGATATAACCTTGGTCTTGAGAGCCTCACAGCACACCTCTCAGAAAATACCACTCAAAGGTCAAGGGCAGGAAGAAAAGGCAAGGCCTCATGGTGGGCATTCAACGAGAACTACAATGGCATGGACTGGACATGTTGCTGTGACACTTCTTAGAAAATATACTGCCTCACTAGTGGGTGCTACTGATGTCCACAACGCCCTGCATCATGTGAATTTCCTCGGGGATCCTTTTGACTTAGGATGTATTGGTGGCTATGAATGATAAGACTATGGATTTAGACTGTACATATCTGGTATTGCATGATGTTCTAGCATAGCAGTTCTCAACCTGTGAGTCACAACTTCTTTGGGGGACTGGTCGACCAACCCTTTCACAGGGTCACCTAAGAACAGCAGAAAACACAGATATTTACATTATGAATCCTAACAGTAGCAAAAAGTATAATTTTGAAGTAGCAACAAAAGTAATTTTATGGTTGGGGTCACAATAGCATGAGGAAGTGTGTTTAAGGTTCACAGCATTAGGAAGGCTGAGAAGTGATAGCCAAGCATATCATGGAATTTACATTGGCAGTTATTTTACAAACATTAAATATTATCTCATTGCGGTGTCCATGATGAGAGAATTTTTCATTCTAACTGCCACCAACTTTATCTAATTGTTCAAAGATTCAAATCTATTTCTAGACCTGGATATTTAAACTCAATGATAATTTAAAATCGAAGTGGGATTGGAATGGATTCTGCCATGTTTGCTGTTTTGTTGTTGCTGCTGTTCTATTGTGTGTGTGTGTGTGTGTGTGTGTGTGTGTGTGTGTGTGTGTGTGTTATTCTTCCTTTGAATACTGTTTCTCATTCTTTTTCTTTTCTTTTCCTAGTATTCTGGCTAGATATAGTCATGTTTTCCTAATTTACTCACTTTTTGTGCTTTTTACACTTTACATGCTATTTTTTTGTTGTTTTTGGTGTTTGTTTGCATATTTGTGTATATTTATTTCTGTGGCAAAGAGGATAGAACCCATGACCTCCTGAACACTATGCAAGAATTCTACCACAGTCCAGGTCTAAAGTCTTTTCCTTTCTTTCTGCTGTGTCCTAAATAAGTCCTAAAGACTATCTTTCAATGGCTAATTCTAATCCTCTGTTTGACCATTGTTTCTTAGGATTTGGGGGTAAATATTGCCTTCCTGTATCACTATAAACATACTTGTATACTAACACCACAGTTCTTTTCAGATTTCTTCATTGATTTATTTATTTACTTTTATTTAGGGAAAATAATATTTTAACCACTGATTGGGTCAATATAGGGTTCATATAGATTGTCAGTTTTGCCAGGATCTTGAATCTTACTGGAGACAAATCTCCAGATGTGTCTGTAAGAAATACTTTAGATCAGGTTAACTGGGGTGGTGAATGCACCTGAATACCATTTCATGGGCTCGGGTCTTAGACTGCAAAGCAGAAAGTGGGCTAAGCTCAGGCATCCATAGCTCTCTGCTTCCTGAGTACAGATATAGGCTAAGCAGCCACTTCCTGCTTCTGCACATATGCCTTCTGTGCTTTAATGGACTGCATCCTCAAACTATGGGCGAAACGGACCTCTTCTTCTTTCAGTTGCCTTTGTCTGATGTTTTGTTAGAACAACAAGAAAGGAACTAAAACCCTCAGCCTTCTGCATTCCTGTGGTGTGGGATGTCTCCATGTAAAGGCTTGTCTTGAGTGGCAGTGTTTTCTGTTGCATCATTGTGCTTCTGTTCTTGTCACTTGCCTGGCATGGAAGTCATCTCCCTTATCTACCAGTTGTACAATGACTGCTTCCCTTCTGTCTTGGCCCCGAGTTCAGATTCAGGCCTTATGTTTGCTATTTGGACTATCTATGCTGGACAAATATTGAAAACATTAGCTGTTCATTTTTTACACTGGGACATAATGAGGCTTGACCTCGAACATTCTCTAGTCCCCCTTCCTGTCTCTCCATGCACATAGACTGATAGATATGGACACGCAACACAATGGGAGCAGTTTTGCTTTTGCCTCACTGGTGAATCCATTCCAGCATCTGAAGTGAGGAATCCAGCATTCCAATTTGTGTTCTCAATCTTAGCATTGGGCCATTCGAGTCCACTAACCCACAGACACTCATTGTCCTCTCAGTAGAAGACCCCGAGACTCAGATGTCCCCAGCCAAGTGGCTCTCTCAGCAGCATCTGTTTAACTTTTATTCCATGAAATGTCTAATTCATGTTGATCAGATTAATGATTTGTAATTATTTGTTTCATTTTTTTGTTTTTTTTTAAATTTTCTTTATTAGGTATTTTCCTCATTTACATTTCCAATGCTATCCCAAAAGTCCCCCATACCCTCACCTCCCCACTCCCCTACCCACCCACTCCCACTTCTTGACCCTGGCGTTCCCCTGTACTGAGGCATATAAAGTCTGCAAGACCAATGGGCCTCTCTTTCCAGTGATGGCCAACTAGGCTATCTTCTGATATATATGCAGCTAGAGACACGAGCTCTGGGGGGGTACTGGTTAGTTCATATTGTTGTTCCACCTATAGGACTGCAGATCCCTTTAGCTCCTTGGATACTTTCTCTAGCTCCTCCATTGGGGGCCCTGTGATCCATCCAATAGCTGACTGTGAGCATCCACTTCTCTGTTTTCTAGGCCCCGGCATAGTCTCACAAGAGACAGCTATATCAGGGTCCTTTCAGCAAAATTTTGCTAGTGTTTGCAATGGTGTCTGTGTTTGGCGGCTGATTATGGGATGGATCCCCCGATTTGGTAGTCTCCAGATGATCCATCCTTTTATCTCAGCTCCAAACTTTGTCTCTGTAACTCCTTCCATGGGTGTTTTGTTCCCAATTCTAAGAAGGGGCAAAGTGTCCACACTTTGGTCTTTGTTCTTCTGAGTTTCATGTGCTTTGTATCTTATATATTAGGTATTCTAAATTTCTGGGCTAATATCCACTTATCAGTGAGTACATATCATGTGAGTTCTTTTGTGATTGGGTTACCTCACTCAGGATGATGCCCTCCAGTCAATCCATTTGCTTAGGAATTTCATAAATTCATTCTTTTTAATAGCTGAGTAGTACTCCATTGTGTAAATGTACCACATTTTCTGTATCCATTCCTCTGTTGAGGGGCATCTGGGTTCTTTCCAGCTTCTGGCTATTATAAATAAGGCTGCTATGAACATAGTGGAGCATGTGTCTTTCTTACCAGTTGGGACATCTTCTGGATATATGCCCAGGAGAGGTATTGCGGGATCCTCCGGTAGTACTATGTCCAATTTTCTGAGGAACCGCCAGACTGATTTCCAGAGTGGTTGTACAAGCTTGCAATCCCACCAACAATGGAGGAGTGTTCCTCTTTCTCCACATCCTTGCCAGTATCTGCTGTCACCTGAATTTTTGACCTTTAAAAAATATATTTTCTTTAAAGATTTTGTCACCGTAGATAGGAACATTTGAGCTACATCAAAATTATGAATGCATGATTCTGTCCTGACTAAAAAGATAAATTTGCTTCTAGTGCTATGATTTCTTTATTAAATGATAACTAATGATAGAACATGTACCTACTTATAAAAATGAAAAAAAAAAAAGAAGAATCAAGTAGGCAGGCAAAACCAACATTTCAATGACTTTAATCAATTGCTAACTTATCATAAGAGCTTAAGTAGAAGAGAATTGCAAAGCATTTCTTCCGGTAGCCGTAGAATTATATAACCCAGTTATCACATACTAAATGTTTAGGTGGACCAATACCATGACAAAAGCCCATACCTAATTAGTTTTCCCTGAGGAGACATTCATTTTATTTTGGTACTAAGCTTTTTTTTATATTGCAAATGCATTTAATCCTCATGATATTTTTTCTTTAATTTTGACAATATAACTTAATCACATTTCTCCCTTTCCTCTCCTCCCTCCAAGCTCTCCCACATGCCCCTTCTCAGTCTCCAAATCATGGTCTCTTTTGTTCACTAATTGTTATTGCATGCATATATGTATTTTCATATATTCTTAAGTGTAACCTGTTGAGTCCATGTTATGTTACTTGGTTGCATATTTCCAGGACTGACCCTTTGGCCCTGGACAACCAACGGGCATGCTCTTGCTTGGGGAACACCATCTTTGCCTATCTCAGCTTTCCCTGGCTGCCTGTAATTCTTTATGTATGACTGGGGTTGGAGAAAATTGGTGCTTTCAGTTTTCAGTGGTATCATCCCTGTTCAGCTCACGTTTGTATCGTCATGTTGGTGAAACTTCATGGGTGTATCTTCTGACATTACTAAGAGACCCAATCTCATCCCAAACTCCCTGATTCTCTGCCTCTTACTGCCTTTCTGTCTCATTTCTGCAATGTTACCTGAGTCTTCGGTGCAGGGATGTTTTAGATGTATCCATTGCGACTGATCTCTACAACTCTACATTTTAATTGGTTGTGGTTTTCTGTAGCAGTCTTTATCTGTTTCAAAGAGAAGTTTCTTCGTTGAAAGTTGAAGACTACATTTACCTATTGGTGTACGGATCAATATTTAGAGTGTTGTTAGGGATTGTGCTGGTTTAGGAAATTAGTAATTGTAGATTCTCCTCCAATGACCATGATTGCACTAGCAGGAGTAAGCTAGTTTTCCAGGGTCAAGGATGGTTTCCCTCTTGTTGATTCTATCTTATGTCCAATTAGAGAGTTGTTGGTTACTGCCAAATTTTCTATGCCACAACTGCAACAATAGGATTATTGTGCCATTCAGGCCATTGATACAGTACATGGGCATCAAATAACTTATTTAAGGACTTTTTATTTCTCAATCCTTCCTGCTACAAATTACATAGAGATATTGCACAAAATGGCAAGAATACACCTTTTTATTTACAATCCAGCCATTGCCCCCCATATCCCTTCCACAATTCTTCATTCCATTCCTCCCCCCCCTGTCCCCAAGAGGATGCTTCCCCACCACCAGTCCTCCCCCCTCCCTGGGGCCTCAAGTCTCTCGAGGATTCAGCATATCTTCTCCCACTGAGGCCAAACCAACCAGTCCTCTGCTATATATGTGTTGGGGGCCTCAGATCAGCCCCTGTATGCTGCCTGGTTGGTGTCTCATTGTCTGGGAGCTCCCAGGGGTCTGGGTTAGTTGAGACTGCCAATCTTCCGATGGGGTCAACCTCCTCAACTGCTTCTTCCATCCTTTCCCTAGTTCAACCATAGGGGTCCCCAATTAAGTCCAGTGGTTGGGTGGCTCAGTAAGCTGCTGGTTGGACCTTTTAGAAGACAGCCATGCCAGGCTCCTGTCTGTAAGTATATCATAGCATCAGTAATAGTGTACAATTTTTTTAAGTAGAAATAGTTTTACTTTTCTCAAGATAAGAGACATTATTCATATTCCTTCTCTATTTCTCCCCAATTCAATGGAAACCTATTAGATATACAATTTTACCTGGCATAAAAATGAGGTTTTTAGTACTTTTATTTTAAGTAATACTGAATGTGATTTTTAAGAAAACCCAACAATTCTGTATTTCATAGTTTGAAATAAAATTTTCTTCCCACTCCAGGCAGCTAGATCCTCTCTTTTTGGACACTTTTCCCCTCATATTTAGTATCTATAATTCCATATACCAGTTGTCTACTTCAAAGTATATTTGGAAAGTGTTTTTGCATATATCAATGGGACTAGATGGACATTCATTAAGTTGGTCCATAGAGTCTTACTTTAAGAATGAACTGCAATTTAATTAATGTTTCTTATTTTTATGAATTTGAGTTATTTTTAAGATTTCAGTTTCATTGAGTTCTTCTATGTGTTGATGCTGTTGATTTAGAGGGCCTTGCTTCTCTGATGTCCTCTATGCCCTCTGGCTTTTCCACTCCATCTGACTCATCTTCGGTAAGGTTCCCTGAACCCTGAGGGGACGGGCTTGATGAAGACATCCTATTAAGGACAGTGTTTCAAGGCCTCTTACTCTGCATGTTGTCTAGCCATGGGTCTCTGTATTTTTCCCATATTCTGTGATGCATGATTATTTTTAAAGAACAATAAAAAGAATATATAATAAATTCTAAATTTTCCTGGCATTTTAAACCAAATAGTGCCACATCCCTTTTTATAGTCTCGCCTGAATCCTCTAAGGAGATGGAAAATACACCAAGCCATAGTATTCCTCCTTCTTGACTCTGAGTCACTAAAGCAAGATGAGATTATGTTCTGTCTTTGAGCTTAAAAGCATATTCTATCAGGAATATGAAAATGTTTTGTTTCATGATCTTATATTCCATAGACTTCAAAATAAAGAAAGTAAAAAAGGAACCAGAGGCAGGTGGATTTCTGAGTTCGAAGGCCAGCCTGGTCTACACAGTGAATTCCAGGACAGTCAGGGCTACAAAGAGAAACCCTGTCTCGAAAAACCAAAAAAAAAAAAAAAAAAAAAGGAACCAAAGTGACAGTAATGTCCATGAATTGATTCCTGGAGATGTGGGATAAATCCACAGGAATTTATATAACTAAAGACAGATAACTTTCTTAATAGCATTTATTTCAAAACTATAGCTATATAATGCTTAGGTATATTATCAGAGTAATGAGAATAGTAACTAAAACAATGAATAAGTAAATGAATGAATGAATGCTATGCATCTTATTCAACACAAGTTCTCTAACCTCAGCCTTTATTCTTGATTCTAAGTCTAGCTTTTCTCCCCCAGACAAATATTCAGGCTGTTGATTCTGGATCAAGTTTTGTACATAATTCATACTTTGAGTCTACAGTTAATTATAGTCCTTTTCTGCCTTCATTGTGATGAATCTCCACATGGGATGGACATCCACATAGGATGCTTTTGAAAATACTAGGTTAAGTTAGGAGACCACTTGTTCTTGGAGGAGTTTAAGGAAACAACTCATACTCCGCCATTAATACAAGAGGATGGAAGAATATACCACAGTACTTTGGACACCGTACAAGGACCTACAAAGTCTCCTTTATCTTCAGAATTGATCTGAAGCCATGCCGCTGTCTATTTGGAGGCCGAGATATCACATTTTAAAGTGTTTTCCTATTGAGCAATTTAGAGGTGAGTATGATGTATCATTTGAGGGCTAAATATTGAACATTTCTATAATAAAAAAGTACAGAGAGTTCCGTTGATGTTTATCCTTTCATTGAAAATTACTACAACCTGGTCAAAAAATCCTCTCTGTGGTAATGGGCTATCTGCCAACACATGAGTCTGTTGAAAGGGCCACACCAAGTCCAGCATCAAGTGACCGCCAACCCTGACCACAGCAGAGTGGTATGAAGAGAGCTGACAGCACCGTGGTCACCACCCAGGCCAGAGAGGAAAGTAGCAAGAGGTGTTAACGGAAAAATCCAACTTCACTCTTTTTCAAATACGATGAGCAAAACCAAAGGGAACTTGCCCTAGGAAATTTCAAATGATAACTCGCTTTTCACAATGAAAGCATTTATCAGTCTGTCACCTCTGGATGTGTTTTCTATATTTGTTTCCATATAATAAATGCCTTTTTAGAAGCTCGCATTGGCTTAATAATTTCCTGTCTTAGGTGTTTTGTGTAGTGACTGTCGTGGCCACATTAGCTTCAGAGGATTGCCGTGACAATGTACCACAAAATGAGTGCTGTTGACAGCAGCATTGCATTGTCTCAGAGGTGGAGAAGTTTGTGATGGCTAGTTGTGTGCCAACTTGGCACAAGCTAGATTCATCTGGGAAGGGGGAAACCTCAATTGAGAAAATTCCTCCACTAGATTGGCCTGTGGGCAAGGCTGTGGTGCATCTTCTTGATTGATGATTGACATAGAAGGGTCCATCCCATTTGTGGATGATGCTATTCCTATGTAGGTGGTCCCGAAAGTATATGAAAAAGCAAACTGAGCAAGCCACGAGGAACAAACCAGAAAGAAACACTCTTCCCGGGCTGTTGCATGAGTTCATGCTCCCAGGTTCCTTCCCACCTCCCTTCAGTAATGGGCTACAATGTGGAAGTAAAGGGGAAATAAACTCTTCCTTCCCAAATTGATTTTTGGTCATGATGCTTTATCACATCATTAGAAACACACAGACAAGGCTAGAAGTCAAAGATGAAGATGTCAGAAGGCTTGACTCCTGTACCATGTAGTGAGGAGGGAAGCTATTTCATGCCTCTTGCCTAAATCAATTTGGATAGTCAGCCATTTTTGACTCTTTGCCTGATCCCTACCTTCATCCTCATGAGGCATTTGTCCTTCCTGGTGGTATCTATGCCTAAATGTCCTTTGTTATAATGTACCAGCTTTATTGGGCTTACCAGGATGATTCCAGCTTATCTATTTACACCTGCAATAACCTGATTCCAAGGTCACACTCATGAATGTGGAGGGGATATGATTCACCTTGAAACAGCCATCAAATATTACACTATCATGAAGAAAACCTAGGTCATTGTTTTGTGACCCTCAGATCCAGGAATATAGATTTTAAATTAATATATCACAGTGGACCACCTAAGAAATGAGCCACAAAAGTCAACTCCCAACTTATCACTGTGACCTAGAACCAAAAAGTCCCATGAGAAAGAGAACTTTATTAGAGATCAATTACTTCTTAAGGCCACAGCTTCATATTTGCCCAACCCTAGGTTTGTTCTAAAGTTCTTGGAATCCACTTGTTTTTAAAACAAAGTTGAACCAAGACACTTCAAAGATGCGCATAAGGAGACAAGAAATCAGGAAATGATATTCATCATCATCTGGGGAAAGTTTGAGAGGTTAAAAAACCCTCTGCTTCTAACCAGCTTTAACTGATAGAAAACAGGTATAATGTATTGATAGTAGACGTTAAAGGGGAAAGTAAATGAAAGAAAACCATAAAGGTGGCTGGTCAATGGACAGCAAATGCCCATGGTAGATGTCTAGAAAGCACTGGGTATGAATTATACATCAGACTGACTGGTGCTTCTAAGGAGAACAAGAAGAGAGTCAGAGCTTGGCCTCCAGCCACACTATGATCTTCATGGGTTTTGAAAACTTTTGTTTTGCAAACCCTTCAAAAAAGAGAAATAAAATTTTTTTCATCATAATATGGGTATAAAGAAGAACATATCCTTAGATGTCTGGCTTAGAAGTTAACAGCACTTGCTGCCCTTATAGAGGGGCAGTATTTGGTCCCAGCACCCACATTGTGCCCACAATCTCCTATTACAGAGGTTCCAAATGATCCCAGGCCCTTTTGTGATCTCCATGAGCACGTGGTGCATGTACAGATGTGCAGGCAAAGCATTCCTAACACATAATATGAAACAAATACATCTCTTTTTAAAATATTAGTACATTGATAGTATGTATGAAGCATTACTTCTTTCCTAAAATTTCATGTTTTTCTTCTCATTTTAAAAGCAGTTAAATCATTTTTATTGATCCTAGGAGAATTTTGAACGTTAGCACTGGGCTTACTCTTCCTAGCCATAAAATGTCCCTGAATAGATGGGCCAACCTTGGATTATATGATAGTCGAGGTCCTCTAGAGAACAAGAGCTACTGCAATAGATATTAGGGACATAAGCATGAGAGATTGGTTAGGGAAGGAGGGACACCAGGAGCCTGGCTCAGACCAAGTGTCAGAACCAGGGACAAGTCTGTAACTCTCTTTCTGATGCTAACATTTTGAAGACATAGAGAGTGTACGCTTTAAGTACCAGAGTCCAAAAGTTGGGGAGTTCTGGAGTCCACAGATAGGAGGAAGACACATTTATATATCCTTTCCTCTTCTTCTTTATGGGCCCCTGTTCATTGGTCACATCTTCCTGTGTTGAGTGCAGATCTTTGTTATCCGGTTCTAATTTAAAAGCTGTTCCCTTGAAATCTCTTTGCAGACACACTGAAAGCAGCACTGCACCAGGTCTTCAGGAAATCCTCGAGCCAATAAAGTTGACAAAATTTTCTACCATAGACCCCAATGCACAGATATGATACACCTGGTAACAATGAATGGAGGTTAGAGGGCACGGAGCCGAGCATTCCCATAAAAATGACAAGGCAGCAATAAGAGACATGTGAGAAACCCATTACCTGAATGAG
Organism: Mus musculus; assembly: GCF_000001635.26. Lineage (NCBI taxonomy): Eukaryota > Metazoa > Chordata > Mammalia > Rodentia > Muridae > Mus > Mus musculus. The sequence continues at coordinate 102,119,732 of NC_000079.6, read as the reverse complement.
ATAAACCAACCCTTTCTGTGAATATTGAAGTTTGAGGCCAACCCTGTACTGCTCAGTTCCTTTTAAAGGGGCAGAGAGGAGACACTGAGTCCTCTGGAAAGTCCTGCCACTGCATTCCTTACCACTAGCTCAGCTTTGTGCCTCTCCTCGCACCGGTCCTGCTGTCTCTGTTTCTCTCCCTGTCAACAAATCTGGTTAATTAACAGGAAAGCCAGGGCATATGCGATGTGGTGGGGTTCATCATCCTGGAGAGAGCCAAGGAAGAGGAGAAGCATTAAGTTAGAGGCATATTTCTCGGGATCCTTTGAAGGAGAGTTCTCAAGGGATGGGGTGGGGGTGATAGGAGAGAGGAATCACAAGTATGAAGAGTAATGAGGCTGTTCCAGGCACTTTGCCTCATACTGGACATCCATTGCCCTGGGTAACTCTGAAGGATGCTTCTTTGAATGTTTCCGCATTATCTCACAGGTAAAGAGAAGGATGCAGATGTGAGATTTCTCTGTATCCAGATTGGTTCACCATTTCTGTCAAGAAAATTTACAATATGAACAGGAGCACCACAAGGAGAAGTAACAAGAAGATTTGTTCCTCCATCTGCAGGTTTGTTTGACCTACATTTTTGCATGGAACTGTGACACCCAAGTTCAGTGTTGCTGCCAACCCAGAGATGGTTACAGATATTTCCAGCCTAATTATCTAAATTAAGAGAAAGACTGTGTTTTTCAGTACTGGAATATGGCATCATAGTTTTTTATTTAGGTTGTAGTTTATATTTAAATATGGTTTCCTCAAAAAAAAATTCATTCTGAGTTGTAGCTCTGCAGTGGTGACCACCTAAACACATCGTCTGACTTCACGAATTCAATTATGGGCTTCACAGTGCACTGCTGCTTTTGTTTTAAGAAAAATAAGAAAGAGTAAAGAATAACACCTGACAAGAATTTTCTCCTTCAAGATTCTATTTATTATTTGGACCTCGGGAATCACATCACAGACAGGCTTCCCTGGGTAGCGTGATGAATTAGTTCCTCAGCAAACAGTTACTGCATGCAATAGGGGTGCCCTTTCATTTGGTTTTCTTTGTAAATGGCTCTACCAGTCTCAAGCATTTCCTTCATACTCTTGTTCTTCCTCTTAGAAGTGTAAGTTCAGCCAATAACCCTGGGTGGAAGGAGATTGCCTCAGTGGTCTTCTGTCATAGAACATAACAGACTTTTTCTATTTTAGGTTGAGGGCCAGCTTTGTGAGGCTTATAATTCCCCCTTGGTGACCACACATGTCATGATCCTTACAAACATAGACATCATCAGGAGAAAATGACTTACCTGTGAAGTAGTCCCAGCATGTGAAAAAAATCCCACGTAGAAGGTTGGGGAGTGTCTTATCATTGGGAAGTCATGTTCTCTTCTCTAACCTTCATCCGAGTTCCTCTTCTCTCCTGCTTTGTACTTCTGTCCCTTGCTACTGCTTCTCAGTAAGAGCTCTCAGCCAAAACCAAAGAGAATGACATATATGCTATGTGTTCTATGTCACACACTGTATGTTACCTGTGTTATGCTGCACATGAGCATCTCTGTGTGCCGGACCTCAAATATACGCATGATATGCTACCATGGCTTCACCAAGGACCACCAGTAGCTCTTAATCTTAGCTCTTAATCCTGAAATTCACCTGAAAAAATAAAAATCCACCACTGTGACCAATTTAAAGTAAGCTTTATTAAATATTACATATGGACCGAGAGATGGGCTTTGGTCAGGCCCAGTGCCTGGAATTTCTCAGCCAAAGTGGCCCAAATTTATCTTTTTGTTTTTTTGTTGGTTTTTAATACCGTCTTGACTTCATTGCTGAAACCCACACAGTACAGGTAGGATTTCTTAGAATTAAAATGAATGAAAATTGTGTCCTAGCAATTTCATTAATCTTCATTAATCATTCAATTCTCTCCTCTAAATCTTGGAGCATCACTGAAAGTCAAGTTGTTTACCACAGACAAGCATACACTCCATCAAAGGTCAAGTTATCACCCTCCAAAGGTTAGCTGGAGATGGCTGGCTGGAAGGGGTTGCTCGGTCGGATTTGCAGCACTCTGTTCACCCTGTCAAGTAGACTTGCTCTCCTTGCCACCCTTCTTAGCTCAACCTGCCTTCTGCCCACTCTCACTCAAAAACGGGAATACACCGCTCAAAGATCCGAGTCTAGGAGTCACTTGTTCCCAATATCCTTTCAACAATGAATCCCCTTCAACCTCTTTATTGAACGTAATTTCCTTTTAGGAATGAGTATCTGATTATTACCAAAAATGTGTAGGGTTCTTAAAAGTGCTTTGCGTTTCATATGCAAATAAACACCAGTTGAGAAACTATGTGTTTCAAATGAAGAATTGGCCAGGTGCGTCAGTAGATTGAAAGCCAAGCCTTTAGCCCTGAGGTTGATCCCCAGGACCCCACTATAGGAGAGACCTGGCTTCCACAAGTTGTTCTCTAACGTATTCATGCTCCATGGCACTCAACATGCACAAGATTAATGAACATATTAATTAAAATGAAAATAACAGAAAGATTAGAGATAAACTACCTATGTTACCTGAATCCCAACTGAAGAAACTTGAAAATGAGCAAAGGGTTTTTTGGGGGGATTTTTTTGGTTTTGTTTTGTTTTTTGTTTGTTTGTTTTTTTTGAGACAGGGTTTCTCTGTGTAGCCCTGGCTGTCCTGGCACTCACTCTGTAGACCAAGCTGGCCTCAAACTCAGAAATCCGCCTGCCTCTGCCTCCCGAGTGCTGGGATTAAAGGCGTGCGCCACCACGCCCAGCTAATGGTTTTCTTTTGTGCGTAGAAGATAGCAGGTTCCATTCTCAGAGACAACAATCTCGTCTTTATCCAAAGCATATCTTGGAGCTTTTCAGGAGTGATTTAGAGGTTAGGGGAAGGATCCAGATTTTCCAATAGACCAAATCATTTGGCTTCTCTGAGCCAAAACGCGTAAGCCTCAGGATACTGTCACAACTAAATTAATAACTATCTACACATCTTACATTAATTTTCTTCAGCCATTATTTATTCTAAGTTAACCTGTTTACTTGTGATAATTCATTATTTCTTTTTTTTGTTATTTTAGTTTTGGCTTAATCTGGGCAGGGGTTTGTGCATTTATTTTGGGGTTTTGTTGTTGTTATTTGTTAATAATTCCATTGTGAATTTCTGGATTTTTAAGGATTCTTTTTGTGAAAATGCTCAGCAGGGATGGGGATAGAAGATAGAAATCACATCCTTAGGCTGCAGATATAGATCAGGAGTGAAGGAGTTGCCTACTAACATGTAGAAGGAACTCAGTTAAGTCCCTGCGGTAAGCACTTACATGCTTGCACACATACACACACACACACACACACACGCACACACACACACACCATGCACACAAGGAAAAGAGAAAGTTTAGTTTATTTTACCCATGTTTAAGAAAATGGCTCTCTGGTCCATCTGATAGGGTGGCACCCCATCTGTGAGCTAGTCTACCCAAACACGAGTGAAGTATAACTAGCAAGAGTCAAACTCACTCAAAGCAGGATAAGATTTTGAGATCGTTGAAATATGTAAAAAAGGTAGAGTTTTTTGTTTTTTTGTTTTGTTTTTTTTTTTTTTAAATTCTACTGCCAAGATACTCGTTTGGTTTTCATCTGCTTCTTCACACTTATTCTCAGTGTGAAGTGGAAGCAAAGGTTTAAAACTCTTTCTCTGCTGCAAAGAAAATATCCACGTTAAGAATCTGTATCCTGAAAATAAAGCAATTAAGGACAGTCTGACTGTGTGGGTGCCACCACAGCTCATTGTAAAGCACGCGCTTTACAATCATATCAACATACAGACATGCCTGAGAATCAAGAAGTCGACATTCTGTACTGCAATGTGCTGAGTAAATGGACATTTCTATAAACAAACAAACACCAAACGTGCTGTCATGAAATGTCTTTTGTAATTACAAACAAGGGCGTCTTTATGAGACATGTGCTTTGAAGTGGAGAGATCTTTGGAAAATGAAATCTACCAGAAATCCATCACCATTTATTTCAAAGACTTGACATTTGGAAATTTTTTTGGATCCCAAATTTGAAATGACAAAGAAGTTTAAACTCGCTTTCTAGTCAAAAAGTATGTGTAGGCTATTAGGTATTTTGTCAGCCTTAAAGGTTTTCTGAGGAAAGCTAACCATTTAGAATGTCTAGTTCAAAATCATATGTTGAAGTTATTATATGTATGTTAACACATGGCATACAGAAATTACTAATTTCTGGTTAATTCAGTTTAGTTAATTAGATACTGGTAGCAATTTCATGCTGGTTTCTAGGCTATGTATTACCAGAAAAACTAACATCATATATGTTGATATATTTGTGTCTTCTGGGAAATAAGATTTTAGAAAATTATTTGATGTAGAAAAATTCTTTTAAATTACTAAATAATAAGCACTTAATTTCAAATTCATTTTCATTGATTCTATAATGCAATGTTGAACCCATCAGACATTTGGGGGTGGGGTGGGTTAGACTGTCAGATAAGATAAAAGTAGATTATGTGAAGGATTTATATTTATTCATAGCCCAGAACAATGGTTAATATTTGGCAGATATAAAATTTGTTGAAGTCTCTAGGTACAGCCCTACTATGTGTTTGTCACAAGTAAATCTGTGAATGGTCACCAGCCATGATATAGATAAAGCTAGAGACAGCACTCAGCAGTACAGCACTTGCCTGACATGTGCAAGGCCCTTTATAAATCCACAGCACTGAAAACCTTCAGTTTAAAAAAATCATATCTACATATATATGCAACTTTGCAATATTCCTCTAGTATCACATTTGCATAGAACCCAAATAAGATTAAGACATAGCAAACTGAATCCACAAAGCTCCAGACTGATTGCCTTTGCCAAATTAACTTGAAAAGGGTCAATTCCCACATCTCATAAATGGTATTATACCTTGTGTTATGCATCATTAAATAAATATTCCAAGGACTCGTCTATGCTGGATACTGTTCACAGTGCGAAGAAAGAAAACAGAACAGAGTAAACACAGCGCCTTTTCTCTGGGAACTTTCTTTCGTGCTGAATGTTTGACTAATTCGCTTAGCCTTTAGCCAGTATTTTAGTTTGCTTATTGAAGCCCCTGGCTCTCAGGCTTTATTAAGACCAGAAAGAAATGTATCAAAATTTAGCTATTCCTGACACTATTTAGGACTGAGTGGAACCAGGTCTCGGGAAAAGAATGTGCTGGAAGTCAGTCCCGGGTAGGTTTCCAAGCTGAAGACTCCTTGGAGAACTTTCTATTGAGGCCAAAAGGCTCATCTGTTTACAGCACTTCGTGGAGAAAGAAGATATAGCCCTTTCCCTTCCTCTCTGGTCAAAAAATAACTAGCCCAACCCCAAGTGTCACCGGAGTGCCCTAAAAGTCAACTGCATCCATCCTACAAAAGTCAACATCTCTTACTTTCCAACCGTTCCAAATAATTTACTGGTCTGGTTTGGCCTTCCAGTGCCACATTCCATTCCAGAACCTTAGTGAAAATGGTCTCAAGGGCAGACCAGAGACTCCTCCCACTTTCTCTGGGCTGGTACAACTTGACCGCTACTTGACATCAAGGTCAACTGGAGACTGGGAACAGTTATGTAACAGCATTGTAAATTGAATTAGAATTGTTTGGGAGGCCAGACCAGAGAAGCAAGGCAACTCCAGGCAAGAGGAATGAAAGTCCCCCCAGAGACAGTGCAGCGCAAACAGCCTCCCGGTACATCGAAGCAATGCATCTCGGGGAAAAGCCGCAAATAAAACCCACCTCTGCCCAGCTCCTCCATGGCTTGGGCCAGCGGCTGCCTTCTCACATGCAGACTGAGAAGATGGCGTGAACTACGATGCTGGCTTCCATAGAATAAACAGGAGCTAATGGAATAGTAGCAGCCAGAATGCACACAAGGAATGAGAATTTTTTTTTAATTTTTGACAATTTCCTGCTTGTATACAATGTAATGAGTTCATAATCACCCCGTTATCCTCTTGTATGGTTCTGAACCCTGCTGACCTCCCCTTCTTCCAATCTAGTTCCCCACCGTTTTTGTGATGGTCTTGGGCAGGTGACCATAGCTGTGTGTAACCCCTGTATCTTTGGTAGTAGACAGCATTTTACGGTACTCTCTACTCCCCAGCTATTATAGACCTTCAGCTTACTCTACCATAAGGTTCATTTTGTGGGACTTCCAGGATGTGACAAAATTGTCCCATTGTGGGCTGATCACTTATCAATCACCTACTACTACATCTAAAGTAGTCAACTACTTTAACCAGTTGTAAGCATCTACATTGACTCTTACCCACTGCAAAAAAGAAACTTCCCCAACCAAAGCTCAGAGCAGCATTAATCTTAATCTATGAGTAAAGAAAATATTTAGAAGACACTTTGACTATGTCCATTTAGCAAATAATAATAATAATAATAATAATAATAATAATAATAATAATAAATCCCCCTCTAAGGTCTATGACACTCCCAAATGTATTGATTTGAATGGGCTAATAGTATCAGCATGTATTCCTCCCATAGAGCAGACCTCAGATCCAATCAAAAAGCAGTTGGTTATCCCCCAAACAAGCATACTACACTTGTACCAGTGGGGATATCATGCCTGGAAGATCTGTACATTGACTTGTTCACAGCTGGATAGGACCACTAATGACTTTTTCTCCGCTGGTATTCTAAATAGGAGATTCTTGCGCTGTGAATGTTAGCCAGCAGGGAGAACATGCCCTGTTTAGGTCCAGCTTGGCTTCTTTATGTCCTGTATTCAAATGATGTGAACTTCAGCAATAGGGTCTGGTTATCTAGTGCTGGTAGGCAGCCAAAATCATTGAGAAAAGTCTGTGTTGTTCAGGAGCATATGGGAGATCCTTGATCAGCAACTCCGAAGAAGATACGTTGTGCCTGGTAGTGGGATTTTCATTTAAAAACATATTTCTTATGGGAACAATATTATCCACCCTCCAGAAAAGAAAAACATTTTTAAAGTAAGAACAGATTACACCTATGAGGAAAATTAGCAAGGCTTGGTCACTGAGGTGGGAAAAGCCTCTGTAGTGGTCTGTCAGTTGCAAGAGGTGTTACCATCTTCCCTCTCCTAGGGACCACTTGACCTAGAGAGAGAATACATGATCCCAAATCTTAAAGAACACATCTGGAACCTGTTTGACAACTCAGAAGGCCAAGGACATACTTCCACAAAGCAGGGTACCATGCTAGGTAGAAGAAAATATGTGCTTTTTTTTTTTTTTTTGGTGGGCCAACAAATAAAACTGTAAATAACTTCAATAAAAGATACTCAGGCCATATCATGACCTTAGTCCATGCTAATAAGATCGTCTTTATACTGATCAAGAGAGGCAGAGTAACAAACTGAGAGATGGTGTTACACAGACACTGATAGAATTTGTGGCTTCATCTCTTGCCAGCCACTTCACATGTGATCACTTTCTGAGCCCTGACAAGCTCATCTGCCTCATCTGCAAAAGGGAAGAATTCACTGAAGTCAAATAAGGCAGTGTTTGAAAATATGTAGTGTGCCAACTCTATTAGCGACGATAATCCTAATTATTCTAGGTGGTTTGTGTACATTAACTCAACTTTCATAATAGCAATTCTGAAGAGTAGAGAGGTTCTATAACTTTGCCTGACATTACATAGGGAGCAATGTAGCCATAATTCCAACCCAAGCAGTGCCTTGAACATCTGTACTGAGCATAGAATTGTGTTCTTGAGAGAACAGAGATAAATAAAGAGGAAACTTGGGTGGAAGTGTGGACAGAATAAGAAAAGGTACTAGGGTCCATCTTCTGCTCTCTGTCAATCAAAATAAGAAGAGTTAGTTGAGATGAATGGACTGTATATGAGTACACCACCTTTCCTAGTGTCCTTCTGGGGACCTAGTGAATGCCCATGACCTTCAGGATTCCATCCCCAGAACGCCCTGCTCCTTGTCGTCACGCTTTCTGTGTCCTCTTGTGGCACCTATAGCCTCAAATATACTACCAGTTCCAGTGACTACAACATTTGCATTTGTTCCTCAGAGCATCTCTATCAGATGTTAGACATACAGCTTCTCATCTTCTCACTAAACTACCCTCTTCTGTGCCCTCGTCTCCAATAACGACCCAAACATGCTTGCAAGCACATACATCGTCTAATGTGTTTTTTTTTTCTAGCAATTGATGACCATTTCCATCTTCTTTAGATTCCTTTCAGCCATGAAATGGTTTTAGCGGCAAATGGCGCTTCTTCAGCTTGCTTTCTCATGGCTCACTAGAGGCTCAGAAGAGGCTCACGTTCTCTGTATCTATTGAGCGCTTGTCTTTCCTTAGGAGGTCATCTTTGCGCATTATGAAAATGAGAGAAATTTGCAAATACTTTTACATACTAAAGAACTTAACATATTCATATAATACATAGTTTCCTGTTATAATTTAATTATTTACATATTTCCTTATAAACTATGTTAAAATTTCCTATATGCAAGTAAGCATTTTCCTGAATGAATTCTACTGTTTTATCTTCTTCAAAAGTCTTCTCTACCAGCATAGTCTCCCTAAATTTCAGGCAATACTTATTTTGTTCCACATGGTATAGTTAGATATGCAACACATCTGATTTTTGTATATGGTATATTTTATATTTTTTGGTTTTTCTGGATATTTCCTCACTGTTTATTACATAAGAAATCTTTTCACATGAACTGAATGCCATCTTTGCCAAATACTAGCTTCCCATTTGCATTTGAATCTGTTTTATCTTCTTTATTCAGTTCTACTGCTATGTACTGCTTTATAATCACACTTATAAGTTTTAATATTTGGTAATTCATGTGCTTCATAGGTGTTTGGCTACCCAAGTATATGTCTCATAGAATCTGTCTTCTATAGTTATTTCCACTACAGATAACAGACTGCCCATTTTCTCATCTGTGATCAGAGCAGAGAATACTATCACTTATCACAGAAGTAAGACAAAATGGCCATCAATACACAGAACCCCCCCCCCAAGGCTATATATCAGAGGAGTTGAGTCCATGAACTCTGGAGTCAAATGCTCCAGGTTTGTATTCCAGAACCAGTAGTCAATCAGCTCTAAGTCTTCAGAAAAATCATAGACCGTATCTACCTACAGGTTTCCTCCCTATAAGAATGGAAACACAGTACTTGGTTTGCAGTTAAGATTAGATGAGTGAAAACAGGTACAAACACTTAGCACACTGCTAGCAAATAGTACATGCTCAGTTGTATTAATTTTATTATACCATCACAAGTCTCCGGAATACGCAGTGTCAGGCACGAATGATGCTCTAGTGGCTTTCACATGAAATATGGAAACAAGTTCATGGGCAGTGTATGGTGCACTGTGCAGATCTACAGTGTGGGATGAGAAAATCTAGTAGAGACCAAGCAAGACCATCTCCTTTCACTGGGTGTAGTGCCGTGAGTTCAGTGGTTGACTCACTAACAGTAAACTGCCCCACACAGGAGACACAGCAGTCTTGGAGCAGCCTTTCTTACCCATGAACTTACTGGTTCTACGTTTTGCTGGATCAGTGAACTTATAACCACTGCTTTCATGCCCTTATTGCCTTCAGGCAGTGGCTAATTTGAGTCTCTGGGTTTGTGTGCATGTTTGTGTTTGTGTGTGCTATAGGTACATGTGTACACATGCAGACACACTCACCTAGGCTCACTTGTGTGGAAGCCAGATGTGGACTTTGGGTATCTTCCTCACCACTCTTATTTTTTGAGATACCTGGAGCTTGCTTGCCCTTTCTGCCAGCCCATGAGTCCCCAGAATCCTCATGTCTCTGCCCCACCCCCAACACTAGTGTTACAGGAAGGTGCCTCTGTTCCCGGCTTTTACATGGGTGGTGGAGATCTAATGTCAGTTCTCAGTGCTTGAACAGCAAGCAGTTTACCGACTGAGTCATCTTCCCAGCCTAATGGTAGCTAATTTTGTGGACTTGACAAGCCTACAGGCAGGCCCAGATAGTTAATTACATTTTTTTTTCTGGTTATGTCTAGGCAGGTGTAATGGAAAAGATGAATATTTAGGAAAGAAGAAAAAACATGAAGCAAATTGTACTTGTTTCCAGAATGTAAGTGAAGAGGGATGGCGCTTCTGATCTGTGGAGGCTAAGCAGGACAGAAACACCGAGTAAGGGTGAAAGCCCCCTACACCCCCCCCCAACTCCCATTCTGCTCCTTCACCTCCATCTTCTCTCCCTTTCTCTGAGCTAGGACATAGACCTTTTTTTTAAATATCAAACTCAGGTTTGACATTAAGTTTATACTAACCTTCAAAGGAGTTACTGGACCTATACTCTTACATGTTCTGGCTCTTCCACTATCATTGTGACGTATTCTTTCCATGATTTCCTGCCCCAGTTTGGGATGCTTTTCCAGCTCTAAAGTGCCAGCATTCTACAAACTGCCCCTTTGTATAAACTGTGATGCCCCTTTGGTGCCCTGTCTGGACTCTCCCAAGCCCAGCCCAGCAGGAAATGCCACAGAGACAAGTCAGATCCACTTGAAGCCTTTGCTTCTTTAAGACTTCAATGGTGGTTGAATGTACACTGGGCGCTTAATTGGACAACAGTTTTTCTCCTTCTCTGTGGGCTGCTGCCAGTATATTAAACAAAGAGAGGCAGGACAGAGCCAAGTCTGTGTGTTGAGTTTTGGGGAAATAAGAGAAATGAAAGAAAGCAGAGTCTTCTAAGGTACGATTTAATTATTTAAACAAAACAAAACCTGCTTACACCGCCTTTTATAAAACCATCCATTTGACTGGGTTTCTTTCCTACTGATAAAATAGCTGATTACTATATATAAAATAAATCTGATTAAAACTCTTTCTCTATTGCCATCAAGGTAAAGGATGCAGACCCCGGGAAAGAACACATTTGGGACCCCAGTGAGTGGAAATGATTGTTTATGTCACTCCTGGTGCCAAGACCCAGCAAAGGCCCCAGGGCTACCTGCAAAGGCAAAGGGGGACCTTTTCTTCAGGCACAAAATAAGTTGATTTTTTCCCTTGTTCTCCATTGCAGTGGTAGCTATTATTTTGTAATTTGCCTGGCATTTTATTGGCAGCCAAAATTGACAGAAATAATATCTCTTTTTTACAATGCACACTTCTGATTCACTTTGTTTAGCTTGTGTCACCTCCCACAACACAGGCAGTATCCCATAGACCTTGTGTCTTGCAAACTAGAGCAAGTCCTTAGCCAAAAAGGCAGAGCAAGTCCCAACACTTCCCTTTTTATCTTATCATTGCAGGCTTTTGAGAGTGCAGCAAATTGTAAGAAATGAATAATCTTCAATAATTATACCATCTCTTTTTCTCAGCTGCCACCTTCTTTGAGCTGTTTGAGTGCCATTTGTACAGTGCTAACTATAAATTCTGCTCTGAGAAACGGGAGACCACATGTCATAAATACAAGCCAAGGTATTGGGCCAAGATAACCAAACCAGTAGACAATGGTTGCAGATACATGAGACTCTACCCTTAGCCAGGACTGTAGAGTGTTTGCATGAAGCCTGAAGTCAGAAATCTAGGTTGAGGGGCTAAGGAAATGCCTCAGTGTGTGAGGGACTTGCCACTCAATCATGAAGAACTCAATTTGTAACCTCAGAAGTCATGTAAAGCAACGGAGGGGTGTGTGTGTGTGTGTGTGTGTGTGTGTGTGTGTGTGTGATCCCTGCCACTCCTACAGTAAGATGGGAAGCAGATTCAGCAGGATCTCTGAAGTTTACAGGCCAGTAAGAGACCTTGTCTTAAACAAAATGCAAAGTGAAAACAGACATCGAAGATCTATGTTCAAGGCAGTTGGGGATTGCTATGTCCTGAGTGCAGATCGTATGAAAGCAGTAGCCATGCACTATCTGGACAGCAAAGAAAAGCAGATAAGATTATTTAATGTTGCGTTCAGCATCTGCTGTTTTACAAGACGAGCAGTTATCAGTAGGTAATGGCATCTCAAGGTATTTCATGTGTGATGCGTAGTAAATAACAGTGATGAACAAGAGTAGCCATGAACACCTTCTACTTGGCCTCTTGCAGGGTCCCTGGTCCTTCATTGATGGGTATTTAAAATAATAGAATGGATAAAATAAGTTAATGGTGATAACCCATACTTTTGATCAGGGATGGTGTGAGTGAAAGTAGGGGATGGTGAAGGGGAAAACTAGACATGAGCAAGCCATGGTTTGGCACACCCTCACCCTTACCTTGCTCAGCGTTGGAGGGAGACAAGTTCTGCCTCATTGGTTTCCAAGTGCATTCACTTCCATTACCCTCCTCATTGGTGACAGCTTCATTCCCTCCCCATGTTCTGTCTCCTGAATAGTATTTCTTTGTGTTCATGATGTACATTACTTAGCTCTGGCTGTGGTTGCTGGATATCTTTGGAATGTAGTATTACCAGCAGAGTCTGATGCTGCCAAGTGCCACCCATCTCTATCACATTGGTACCCATAGAAAGGAGGCAGTAATTTCAATTACAAGGCACAAAGGGCACCAGCTTGCCACCCTGACATTCTGACATTGTAATCTCTCTCTCTCTCTCTCTCTCTCTCTCTCTCTCTCTCTCTCTCTCTCTCCCTCTCTCTCTCTCTCTCTCTCACACACACACACACACACACACACACACACCACACAAACACACACACACACTCATGCAAACACACTCCTCACTTACTTAATATTAATATAATATCATTGCCCAAATATGGTTTTCCTCATATATTTTTATTCCACCAGAAAAAAATTCATCTATCAGCCAGACAGAAGGCCCAGAATCCTCTTTGACTCTCAGCTTTGTTATTCTATATATACCTGATCAGGCACAAGAATCAACCACTTTATTACAAACAGCTCTGGGGTCTTCATTTTCTCTCCTTTACCACCTCCATTGCGTTAGCACAATGACTTCATCTTGTTCACCTGAGTCTAGATCAAACAGAGCTATCCTCTCAGTTCTATAGGAGAACACAGTGGCTATGCAGAACGTCCAGAGGAAGGTAAAGGAGAGTCAATATTGTATTACTGACTTTTCTCACTGCGGTGACAAACTGCCTGACAATGCAACTTAAGGAAGGGAGGGTTTATTTTGGTTCACAGTGTGAGGGTGACATCCATTGTGGTGGGGGTGGAGTGGTGGGAAGAGTGGTTTCAGCTATAGCACAGGGACATGTGGCAGCTGCTCAGTGTGTCTGTGGTCAGGAGACAAAAGGTGAGTGCTGGTGTTCCTCTGGCTTGTTTTGTTAATCATTTTTATTCAGCCCAGCCCGTAGCCCATTAAATGATGCTGTCTACATCCTGAGTAGGTCTTTCTACCCCAGGGAAACCTTTATGGAAACTCCTTTAAAAGCACACCCAGAAGCATGCTCCTAGGCCATTCAGAATCCAGACAAGCTGACAATGAGGATTCACCTCACACACACTGTGAGTCAAGGAAGCTTTCATTAACATTTGTATTACTCTTACTCAAGTCTCACAAGACCCCAAAGGTAACTGCCATAATGACCTTCATTTTATGAGTAGTAGGTCCAAGCTTAAGAGATACTATGCATTGTGCATTATTCTAGAAAAGAGAAAAATGTGGCGGCTCACACTAAAAAGACCAGACCTCGGGGAGGCTAAGGCAAGAAACATTTGCAAGTTTAAAGCCATACTGGTCTACAAAATGAGATCATGGGTTAAAAAGAAATTACTAAATTGCTTTAAAGCTGGGCCTCTAGTCTAGCTGATAGATGGATTTTGTTCTAGTGGAATAAGAATGTATAGGGAAAACGTATGGGCAACAATAACATTCTAATATTAGGTAAGTGAGTTTGGAGGAGTGTGTTTGCATGTGTTCATGCGTGTGTGGGGGGCGGCGTGTGTGTGTGTGGTGTGTGTGTGAGAGAGAGGGGGTGAGAGGGAGAGGGAAAGGAAGAGGGAAAGAGAGAGAAAGATATATTACAATTACAAAAATTACAATTACAAAAAAAAAAAGGAAAATAAAGAACTAATGTGAAGGTTGAACTTGAGGACCTAAGTTCAGTCGCTGGAATCCACATGGTAAAACCAGAGAACTGACACCTATAAGCTCCCATGTGTACACAGGTATGACCACACACACACACACACAGAGAGAGAGAGAGAGAGAGAGAGAGCACATACACAAATAAACGTAATAGCAGGAAGACTCAGAACAAAACTATTATGCAAGATGACATCAAGTCTGCCTAGCTCCATCCTATATCCTCTTCATCAGACTTTCCTTTCCTAATTGCTCTGGCATAGAGCCCGTCCTCTGGAGCATTTGTTAGAATAAAGGGGGTACCTGCCTGTGGACCCCCAACCCCAGCTTATCTGATCCAGTATGTCTGGAATGAGACCAAAGAGAATTTGAGAATTTTTCTGCTCCTGAGTTTCCCACTGACTCTCCCACAGCTGGCTCAGTACTGTACAGTCATTGCTCTCCAGTGGGTTTCATTGAGAACATCTCTCCACAGATACTGCATAAGTCACTCAACCTCAGACTGAATATGGACAGATCTGGGTATTAGATAAATCTGTTCTTGCTGTGTCTGTGTCCTTTAATCTTACTATTCTCGGGTCACCTCTTCTATAAAACATGAAGAAATTCACCTTCTGTGGATACTTGACTATGGGTCAAACACGTAAGAGCCAGCTCTGTGACCAGAACATGGTAAAACTCAGTAAGCATTAGCTGTCATAAATCTATCAGTATCTGAAATTCATATTTTTATATTTTTGTTATATGTTATTTATTCATCCTCTTTCCCTTCACTCCACCCCGTGTGTGTGTGTGTGTGTGTGTGTGTGTGTGTGTACACCACAGCATGTGTGTGGAGGTCAGAGGACAAATTGCAGGAGTTGGTTCTCTTCTACTTCATGGATCCCAGAGATCAAACTCAAGTTGCTGGGGTTGGCAGCAGGTGCCTGCTGCTGTATTACAGACTCTGACATTTACCTTGCCTGTAACTGTTTTATTTTTATTTCCTCCTTTTTGTTGCTGTTGCTCTTGCTCCCTGGGACACATTGACCTTGATATCACTTCCATCTGCAGTCGTGTTCCCAGGTCTCTGTGCCGTTCACTTCTCATCACAATTCTTACTTCAGCTGATTATTCCATCCCAGAGCAGCTGTGAGTCTAGGCAGCCCAACCCATCGCTACTGAGCACATTCTAGAAGAGCACTTTCATCTTTAAGATGATCTGATTTATGAAATAGTTTGAGTTTTTCAGATTTCTCTTTCTTCTACAGTCTTAAGTTTTTGTTTTAAAAGAGAACAATCTTCCCAAAACCTAGGATACCCACGATATAAGATACAATTTCCTAAACACATGAAACTCAAGAAAAATGAAGACTGAAGTGTGGACACTATGCCCCTCCTTAGAAGTGGGAACAAAACACCCATGGAAGGAGTTACAGAAACAAAGTTTGGAGCTGAGATGAAAGGATGGACCATGTAGAGACTGCCATATCCAGGGATCCACCCCATAATCAGCATCCAAACGCTGACACCATTGCATATACTAGCAAGATTTTATCGAAAGGACCCAGATGTAGCTGTCTCTTGTGAGACTATGCCGGGGCCTAGCAAACACAGAAGTGGATGCTCACAGTCAGCTAATGGATGGATCACAGGGCTCCCAATGGAGGAGCTAGAGAAAGTACCCAAGGAGCTAAAGGGATCTTCAACCCTATAGGTGGAACAACATTATGAACTAACCAGTACCCCTGAGCTCTTGACTCTAGCTGCATATGTATCAAAAGATGGCCTAGTCGGCCATCACTGGAAAGAGAGGCCCATTGGACACGCAGACTTTGTGTGCCCCGGTACAGGGGAACGCCAGGGCCAAAGGGGGGGAGTGGGTGGGTAGGGGAGTGGGGGTGGGTGGGTAAGGGGGACTTTTGGTATAGCATTGGAAATGTAAATGAGCTAAATACCTAATAAAAAATGGAAAAAAAAATTCAAAAAAAAAAAAAAAAAAAAGAAAAAAAAAAAAGAGAACAATCTTTTATTCCCCATTTTCACAAATTTTGTCATAACCAAATTCGCCCCATAACATTTGCGTCTCACAGATTCCCACCCTATCAGAATTATAGACCCCACAACTTTCTAACATATTTGTATTGAGAAATCTGTTTTTGTTAGACATTTAGGATCTTCAGTTATCAACGGCTTTTCATCTCTTCTATACCCATCTTCAATTGTTTGTGTTCCTTGAATTGCATTTATCTGTCTCATGTGCCTCTCCCTCTCCCTTCTTTGGCTTTCTGCCCAGCAACTTAAGCCTGTGTGCATTCCAAGGGGCCTTGGGTGAGACTCAAGATCATATTTGCCTTGGCTTTGACCAGGTGCCAGGGCACTGCTGAGCTAAAACCACCCTGCTCTTTTCTACTTACTGTCTCTTGACTTATGTCAGTGGTGTAAAATCCAACCTTAGATTCACACAGAAAAGGGCTATGGTTGTGAATTCTTCTTAAGATATAGCTTTCTCCATTTTTCTATCTTACTGTATATGAAACCAAGACAGAAGTATTTCCCTGCCCCCTGCCTCCTTGGGTAGTAAGTATAATGTTTCTCAGAAGGAATGGCTCCTCAGGGTCACTGGCTTTGTAGGATTCTTCCATCTGGAGTTTTTCTACTATGTGGTGCTATTAGAGTTCTCTACAGAGGCATGACACTAGGTTTAGTGTCAAGTATCTCCTAAACTTATAGCTTGTTTTATGACTTCAATCCTTAATAGTTTGACTATGTATTAAAATATATAACAGAAAAAAAAACCCAAAGCTACATTCTGTATGAACTCTGCATTGAATATGAAAGAAGCAATTACAGGTCTGTTCAGTTTGCCATCTTGTCCCAAGTCACTTTGTAATATATTAGTGTCTTTAACCTACCCTATATACAGACAGAGCCTAAAATTGTTATTTATGTATCTATCATGTTTCTTACCTCTCAGTTAAAGGTAACTATTAAATGACAAACTCTCTGCCTTGCACTCTGGAATATTTTCAGAAACTGGAACAGGTATTAGCATAAATAAGAGTCGTAACACTTTATTGACTGGTATATTAACATATTATGGAGTACTCATATAGTCTATTGCATTTAAACACTGTTTTATAGTGATTGATACAAGGATTATCTCTGAGACATTAAAGGGAAAAATCATATCATATAATAACATGTGGGCTGAGCATAATGACACACCTCTAATTCCAACACATAGGCAACTGAGATAAAAAGATCATGAGTTCAAAGCCAAACTAAATTACATCAGAAACATAAGAAACAGGGGTCCTGAGATGGTGTGGTCAGTGAAGTTTTTGTCCTGAGTTCTGTTGGGGGTTTGATATGTGCTTACATGCTAATTCACACGTCCACTGCTGGTCCCGCCAACAGTTGGTCTTTTGACTGACCAATAAAGAGCCAGCAGCCAATGGCTGGACAGGTGGATAGAGGTGGGACTTTGAGGGTTCCTGGGCAAGAAATGCAGAGGAGGAAGGAGAAGCACAATCATCACAATGGGGAAGCAGAGCGATCAGACTTAAAGGCCCACCAGCATGTAAGAATCTGGGAACGTGACCCTAACGGCCACTCCTCCATTGAGCCTAGGGTAACAGAGATAAAATACAGATTTAGCAAGTATTAATTCAGAAATGCCATGCTGGGAGCTCAGTGTGACTTAACAATTAACTCCTACAGGTGACATTCAACATGGTAGACAAGATCTCACTAATAAAAATTATTTACAGATTCTCAGATGGAATACACACACACAATGATGTAAGACTAGGAGTTGGGGAGAATTGGCTTCTTGGTAGACTATAGATTTTTCCCGAGCCACATGGGAATTTCTTTGTGCAGTTCAAAACTAATACAAAGAGTTTGGGCTAAAAGGTGCTGGGAGCCCCTGCTGTGCAAATAGACAGGCTGCTTGGAAGCAGGGGGGGGGGGCAGATAGTAGAAGCTGCCTGCCTCTCACAGCAAGACAAATAAAGAATATAGATAAATGAAATTTGATTTAATTGTTTTTAAGGATAGAAGTGATTATAATGGTAGGCGCTTAAGTAGTTTTAAGTATACGTGGACTAAAGACATTCAGGCCTTTGATCTCAAATATAGGAAATAAAGGCAAGGAGAGAAAATAGAAGGAATGAAAAAGAAATGCTTTAAAGAAAAATGTAAAAGGTGTATGCCAGGGTAAATACTCAAATTCCTTAAATGTGGTCTACACAAGATTCTGAGAATGTTTAGCCTGGTGTGACAAATTAGAAGCCTACGAATAGGCTTATACAATAAAGAGAAAGGGATTTAATTGAAGTTATATACATAGATGAATAAATAATTGAGGTGTTTGGTCTTAAATTATAAGTCAAAGAGCAGGGCATAAGTGGAAAAACCTTATCTCAGACAGATAATAAAAGCTTATGTTAACTCAAGTTATATAAATACAAAAGGGGTATATGTACCCACAGAGATATTAATATCCACAGAAGGGAGAATTTTAGTATACAGATGAATAAATAACCTAGGCCTTGATCTCATTTAGGTCAGGGAAGGAGATAGTGGGGTAGTGCTATCTTAACAGGTAATAATAATTGTTTAGATGGTTTTAATTACTTTGAATTGTTTTAATTATCAAAATGTGTGTGATTATGAGTTTGGTGGTTATATTAAAATTCCCCTGTAATGAGCTAGTAAATTAGTTCAACCTTTAATGATTTTCAGTTACTGGACCAAGGACATGCTACGTTAGAAGAAAGGCTCTGTATTTGTGTTGACAGGAAAGCAGAAAACTATTCGGACCCTTTCAAGAGTGATATGGATCAGATTTGACAGGGCAGATGAAAATCTTGGCTACAGAAAAGAAAAATTTGAGAAAATCAAACAGGACAGGAAACTTGATCTGCTGAATCCTCAACATGGGAACAGCCCTATAAATGGCTTAGACATAAAACTATCTCTAGCTAAAACTTCAGCTAAAATTAGACAATAAATCTTGTTCATTGTAAAATCCTTAACGTTCATTGTGCCATCTTTCCCATGTCATAAATGAAGATTTATTACAATTGGTATTGATTAAACTAACTCATAAATGGATAGTTGTTTTGTACCTGCTCAAATAATAAACAAAACTTCACTTTTAACTGATCTGTGGATCTTGCCTATTCCATAGGAATATCTTAATAGTATTAAAATTTTGGTTGTAGGATTCATATGTTGCAGAATGTACAGGTCAGACAAGTTTCATCTATAGGGATGCTGAAATAACCTGCTATGTCAACCCCCTACCTCCTGAAGCTGTTTCCAGAGAATTGCTTCCAAAACAGCTTTAGGAAAAGCTAGTGATTCCAGATGACCGCATTTCATCCAACCTTTCAGAGAGATCCAGTCAAAACTTCAGTCAAGTCCTGAGCCTCGAAAGCATACAGACACTAGATAATAGTTGCTAAAGCTAGTTTTCTTAAATCTAATGAAATTCTCTAATTTTCCTACCCTTCCTGACCTTTAAGAATTTTTTCATGACCTGTATTCAGCAGGAATAAGTTGTGGAGAGTCATTCTAATCACTTGGGTTTGGGTATCTGGTTCTGGTTATTTATAAATTATAGATAGGTTGTCGATTTAAGGAATAATTTGAAATTCTCATAATTTTGAACAGGAAGGAATGAGATGGGATGGATTACTAAATTTATTTTTTATAACAAAGCATTGTATAGACACAATCTTACATTGGTAGAAATCTTTATAATTGTTACAAATTGAAGTTATAATTTCTTACATTGGCACGGAATTTATATATTGATATAGATTTAAGGTTTTCATTGGTATAAATCTTTGTATATTGATACAAAATATGGAATTAATATTGTTACTCTTAGATAGGCATTGTGCCTATGCAACTCATTTAAAGATACAAGGTTTTGACTCAGTCCTTTTATAGCTGCTATTATAAACTGTTTAGGATGATTAAGTAACATAAACTAAGGGCCAGATAGTCAATTCATGGTTATATTAGATTCTGATTTAATTATAATGAAGTGTTTTCAATATTATTCAAATAGAAATAGCTAAGAGTAGTCAAGTTTTAACAGTTCAGATACACTTTATATAGATAGTCTTAAAAAATATC
Organism: Mus musculus; assembly: GCF_000001635.26. Classification (NCBI taxonomy): domain Eukaryota; kingdom Metazoa; phylum Chordata; class Mammalia; order Rodentia; family Muridae; genus Mus; species Mus musculus. The sequence continues at coordinate 102,099,497 of NC_000079.6, read as the reverse complement.
AGAATCCACAGAATATGACATTTAATATTAATTCATTTTTAAATGTCATTTGACTAGAGACATATCTGCCCCTGAACACATTCATGGTTCAAAGAAGAAATTAAGCATCAAAACCTCCATATGGAGTTGTTCCAGTTATGGCAAGTTAGCCACTGGATGAAAACTGCCCTAATTCATGTACAGACAAAATAATGTTCAAGAAAGGATATACAATGCTGGATAGTCAACAACTTAGCTCTGCCAATACAGAGTAAATTGTCCTTGATAGTTCCTGCTTCATTTAAGGTCTGTCAGATGATCCTAGGCCAGAAAACTGAAGACAGATGCTCCAATGTTTTGAGGAATAGGGAACTATTCAGGTAGTCAGCTGTCTCTACAATTTGGCTTAATACATAATTGTTATGGTTGTGCTCAATTTATGTCTGAGAGAAAAGAGCCTTTGTTATTGGACAAAAGGGGTGAGATGTTGGGGGTTTAATTTGTGCTTACATGGGAATTTGCATATCACGGAAGGTCCCTGCCAACAGTTGGCCTTTTGACTGACCAATAAAGAGCCAGCAGCCAATGGTGGGATAGAGGAATGGCTTTTAGGATTCCTGGGCAAGAAACACAAAGGAGGAAGGAATAGAATATCCATGATAGGGAATCAGAGAGATGAGACTTAAAGGCCCACCAACAGTAAGAATCTGGGAAAGTGGCCCCAGGCACCATAGGGTAACAGAGATAAAACATAGATTTAGCAAGTATTAATTCAGAAATATTGGAGGGGAGTATGTTAGCCACTTGGAGGTTCAGGACGTGTCCAGTCATTGAGCTAGTAAAGCATATTAAAAATAATGTTGTACATGTGTGTCTTTTTTATTTGTGAATCTGGAGCTCTTGGGCAGGTGCAGTACCATGCACACACCTTCCAGGTGTTCAGTGAGATTTACAAATTCACTGCTACAGAGTTCAATCCCTAAAATTCAAGGGGAGGGCAGTCATGGTGACAAGTGCTTATAATTCCATCCCTGGGGAGGAAGAGACGGGTAGATCTGAGAGGCTCACTGGACACCTAGCCGAGACTGAATTCCATGATCTGAAATAGGCCCTGTTCTAAAAGTCAAGGTGAGTGGTTTCTCAGGAATGACTTCTAAAGTTGTCCTCTGGCTTCTACAGGAAGTTCTCCCCAGCAAAGACACAAATACACACACACACACACACACACACACACACACACACACACACACACACACATGCATGTAAACCAACACAGAGTAAGAGTTTAAAAACCCACAAACTAAAGGAGCATAAAAATTTTAAAAGGAAAAACCCCAGTCCATAAAATGTGATTTCCATTCCAAAGCACATGCACAATGCACACATAAATGCTCGTGTAAGCGTCTGTTGGAAGGATACATGGAAAGAGTTACTTGTGCTGCCACTGATGAGTGAGTCTCTATTATAATTTTTCTTTATCCTAATTCTTTATATTGAGCCTATCACACTGTATTTTCAGCACCAGAAATCGAAACAAAGCACCATTCTGAGGCCAGGATGTTTGCTGCTTATGTTCAAGGTATACATTAAAAACAAAGGTTGTAGCGGGGCATGGTGGTGCACTCCTTTAATCCCAGCACTTGGGAGGCAGAGGCAGGCGGATTTCTGAGTTCGAGGCCAGCCTAGGCTACAAAGTGAGTTCCAGGACAGCCAGGGATATACAGAGAAACCCTGTCTCGAAAAACAAAAAACAAACAAACAAAAATTAAAAATAAATAAAAACAAAGGTTGTTTTTCTTTCTTCCTAGGGACTCAGTCTCAAATGGTGGGCATTCATTTGTGTTCTTGAAGGTACAAACAAGCCCTCTTCTGCTTCCTGTCTGGGCCATCCTGCTTGGCACCATGTGCTTTCTAAGAGTGCTCAGATCTTCTCAGCAGCACACACGCAAGGTTTCTCTCTGATCCTCTGGAGCTCAGCTCACATCCACGCTAGATTGGATAATTTTGATCAAGCATAATTTGTGACCCTTGCTTTGTGGAAGGAAACAACTCCAATCTGCAATAAGGATTGGGCTTGAAAGAGGACTTGGTTATTACATCCAGTGTTTTCCTTCTGCCTCTCTAGTGTCTCAGCATAAATACGACTCTGTAAATTTTATGCTGGGTCTCATCTTAGCTAAAGACTTTTAATTAATATTTGTGTTTCTTAGTTGCTTGCCATCAGTAACAACATCAGTGACAAAACAAACAAACAAACAAATAAAACAAACAAAAACAAAAGAACAAACAAACCTAGGATGCAAAGATAACAATAAAATACTATCTGAGGATGCAAGACATGATAAGGTCTGCTGAAAGGAAGTGGACTCATGGGAGAGCACTGACCTTCCCCCTGATCATTGTTCATCTGCAATCAGGCTTGCCCCTTCACTGCCGCTGTACCCTGAGAGTCCCACATTCCTCAGGTCATGCTTTCTGCTCTTGTTGGTACTGCATCCTGTACCTCAAGTTCTATCATTCTTGTTCCAGGCATATTTCTATGCTTTACGGCTGGGATCAGCACCAACCCCTTCAGAAGCGCTCGCTCAGGCCTCATCCCCTGGTGGGCTAGTTTGGTGCATAGATTTGCTCATTCCACAGTCATTTCTGAGCACCTGTGATATACCAGTCTAACTGGATCTTGGGTTCCTTTTCTAGAATAATGATAGCATCATTTATCTTTGCATTGCCATTATTTGGGGACTGACACATTGCTGTGCTCAGCAAATTTTTAATAAATGAATGGCTCTGCAGATAAATGGAGAGAGGGAAAGGAAAAAGCAAATAGAGAGACATCTGAGTGGCTTCAGAGAGCAAATGACACTTAAAGCAGTTCTTGTGGGATTGTTTCAGGTTTGTGTGTTTACTGCATAGGTGTTCCAATCAGATACAAAAGAATGCACACACACATACACACACACACACACACACACACACACAGAGAGAGAGAGAGAGAGAGAGAGAGAGAGAGAGAGAGAGAGAGAGAGAAGTTTGTATTTGCCTTAGGTAAGTTAACATTAACTGCTGTTCTAACACCCAGCATCTTACTGGCATTACAGAATTGAAGTCCATTTGTGGCCAGTGTATCAATACAAGTATGTAGTATATAGTCTTTCAAAAAAGTGAGTTAGGAACTCAGATGCCTTCCATTTTATAGCTCCTTCAATCAATTGGAGCTCAGAGTCCTTCATTTTTACCCAGCAAAAGAAAAAAAGAGAGCTAAGAGGTATTGTTGGGCCCATGCTGACCATAGCCACACTTCTGCCATGTTGTGTTTGTAGTGCTTCATGTTCAGTTACACAATGACTTCTAAAAAGGCTGGAATAGATAACCTTTGATGTATACCCAGCACAAGAGGAAATGAATTTGGTGAATGTCCACCAACTCTGCTACATTTCTCAAAAGAGAAACTTGGCCATCCTTAGCTCTCTCATGTCAAAAGTCACATAGATTTGTTCTCTTTGTTACAGATGGAAATGGTCACAGAAAACCATAGTGAATCAACATGAGGAGACCAGTCTCAAAGGACAAAGTTTACCTAAGGTGTGTATATATATATAAAATTCCTGTACCCAAGGCTCAGAGATCATTGTGGAAAAGGAAGCAGAAAGAGTATAAGAGCCAGAAGAACAGTGGGTTTGCTGTGATATTATCTCCTAGGAATGTCAAAATCTACACCCATAAAACCTCACCAACATGATTTTGTAAACACGAGCCGAACAAAGATAATACTAGACAAGCTTATGGGCAGGGTCAGGGAGAAGCCCAAGAGGCTTCAACCCTACACCAAGAACTAAAGGTGCCTAAGAAATACTGAGAGCTAGAAAAATAGTCTTCCCAGGGCGAGCACACCAATTCATTACCAAATACTAAATGATCAGCCCTGACAGTGTACGTACAAGTAACTTTACACAGACTGCGAATTGTAGTTGTGCATAGTGTGGTGTGTGTGTGTGTGTGTGTGTGTGTGTGTGTGTGTGTGTGTGTGTGTGTGTTGCCCATGCACATATCTGTATGGAACCACAATTAATGAAAAAGAGGCCATGAGTTTGAAAGAGAGCAAGAAAGGATCTACGTGTAGGTTTGGATGTTGGAAGTTGAAGGGAGAAGTGATGTAACTATATTATAACCTCAAAAATAACCAAAGTAATAATTTTTCTTTTAAAGGAATTTAAAGTGAGTCTGAGATTGTGGGCAGCTATTGCAGCTAATAAGTGGTTTAGCTTTTCTCTTTCTCAGGCCTCTGTTTAACACAGATGTCCTTGCACGAAAGTTCGTGAATACTTTGAGACTGTCACCCCTACACTTTGCTGGTATGACTTGAGGGTTTCATTAATACTGACAATAGGCTGGATGTATAAACTAAAGCACTGCCAATGACCAAGGATGTCAGTAATTCTTGACTATAATGGGGTTCTTTCTAAAGTCCTATTTATATAGGCAGACATGAATGGTTATATTAATTGTTTATCAAAAATAACACCTATAGGTACATTTACTTTGTTATTTTAAATATATATATATATGTATATATATATATATATACATATATATATATATGTATATATATATATATATAAATGTATAGGATGGAGAGATGGCTCAGCACTTAAGGATACATACTGGTCTTGCAGAGGACTCAGCTTTGGTGGTTCCCAGCACCCATGCCAAGCAGCTCACAGTACCTGTGACTCAAGCTCCATCAGGACATGATGTCCCTGGCTTCCATGAACATCTGCACTCAGATACACAGACACATGCACACATATTCTTTTTAAAACAATAAAAATAAGCCTTCAAAAATAGATACATATTTATTTAAGTAATTCATATTTAAAGAGGACCACTGATTCCATTAGTAGCCTTAGAGTCCATTTAAGTACATTAATTAGTTAAACTAACCAAGCCCTATGAACAAAAACCTTGAAAGAAACAATATAAGGAAAGAAAAATCATTTTGCCTTATAATTTCAGAGGGCTCTATCATTCGTTGTGTGGCTCTGGGCACTTGGGCAGGAAACCACGGTGCAGGAAAGGATGGAGAAGCTGGGAAGCAGGAAGAACAGCTAAGCTGGCTGTGAGTTAGCTTCCTCTTTTTTACTCTGTTTTTTTTCTGTCCAAGAACCCAGAGCAGCAACAGGACTGATCTCATCCAGGGCAGATCTTCCTTCTCATTTCTCTGGAAATACCCTTGCAGACCCAAAAGAGGTTAGCTTTAGTCATTCTAGGCACCTCGCTAGCCAGCGGAGGTGACAACCACAGAGAAGACCTGGGAAAATAACAAAGTAGACAGTGATGCTATTTTCTGAACTTGCGATTCTCAGAAATTTAACTTTACTACATTGTAAATTTTGATCATCTGATACTGTGGGGCAAAGCCACCCTTGTAGCAACTTCTTGTCAAAGTGTAGAAAACCTCATTAATGTTCCCCTAACATACTACCTCCCTCATACTCAGGCCTGCGCTGCCAACTACCGTTACATCCACTGCAACCTGATCTTCTCTTCTAGAGCCACCATAAAGAAAGAACAAGTCGAGGAGGCAAAGAACAGACAATGATGACAAGAAGAAAATAATGTTTACCATTAATATGTGCTACTGAGGCTGCAGTGCGCATTCAACCTTACCGTGACTTGGTCTCTTTGATTACAAATTCTTCCTGGGCAGAGACTGTGTTATTCTTACCTATGCTGTGTGGTTGAGTGTGACTAGTGACAAGAACTCAGTCATGTGGCCCACAGAAAAAATAACAAGCAGAATGAAGGCAACAGGGTCTAGCATGCTGCATGCTGAAGTTAACATTGTAACCTGAACCATAGCAAAAAAAAAGAAAAAAAGAAAAAGCCAACTTCTCAAAGTTCCTATATTCTATATTTAATGTTGGAGTTCTCCAGATTATTAAGTTATTACTATTATTAAAAGTTAGCTCTACTTTTAATAAAATAAATTCATGATACTTAAATGTGGTTCTATAAAGATGCAGAGAAACATTTAAGTAATATACAATAAAATGTTTATTGTATTCTGTTGTGCTTTCAAAAGGTCTCTTATAATGAATACACACTCTATAATCATAGTTTTAAAGTGTCATTAAAATAGGTGGGAAATAAAGAGAAAGATGCATTTCACTACACCTCTTTCAGTGCACAGTTCTGATTTTTTTCCTACGTGTCTGAAGGAGAAACAGCCCCTGTAGAACCCAGCCCAAGATCTATCATCATCACCAGACCATCACTCATTGGATCAACAATGCCGGTATTTCTTTGGAAACTTCCCTCTCATAAGAATTCCACATGAACTGGGAATAAGATGTACATCCCAGAGCACAAGAGTGGAATTTAGATTAGCTGGCATTTCTCAGGTTAGTTGGTACAGCAAATAATAGAGCACAGCCCCATCTTTTGCAAAAGACTCTAAACTCTAAAGGACATTTCGTTGCTTTCTATGAAACACCTCTGTATGGAGGTAGATGTCACTGTGAATCTGCAGCTAACAGGACTTGGTATTAATGACATCTCCTGCTTGTGTTAGGCTGTTACTTTAATCGCTGATTGGTAGTACATGGCTTCCCTAAAGTATAGAACCTGAAGAAGGCTTTCTCATTAAAAATCTAGTAACTGATTTTATTTAAGGATAGGGCACCTGCATACTGTGGTACATTTGTAGAGGTCGGAGAAAAACTGGAGAAATTTGTCTCTACCTGTTGAGCCATCTTACCCGTTCAAGACTTTCATTAACCAGGAGTGGGGGGAGCAGTGCTCATAAATGTATGTTTATTCTTATTGAACTTAGGTGTCTCTAGGAATTCAAGAAGAGATATCAAGGAGGAGGATGAATACTTAAGATGCAAGTTTCTGTTTTGTCGATAGATGAAGGAACTGAAGTGACTGTCTGGCATGACATGTGAAGAACATGTAGAAGAGAGAAGAACTAATATCCAACATAGAATAACTGCAACGTTCAATAGCCCGGAAAAGATACCAAAGCATCTAAGACCAGAAGGAAACCTGGAAGAGTGTGGGGTCATGGAGGATGGGCAGACATGCTGTATTAGTATATTTAGCCAAGTTTAAAAGCTGCTCAAAGGCCAGATAAGATAAGGAGCAAAGATCATTCATTGAATTGCAACAACAAATAGGTCACTCATCATTGCAGCAAGGGATGCGGAGGACAGAACAAGGAGGTTGGAATTCTTACTGGAGTGCATTGGAGAATAAGCAGGAAGTGGGCACACAGCAGCAAAAACACATGTCTTTCTAGTGCTTTGACTGTGTAAAGGCATGGCAGAAGAAAGAAGAAATATTGATGAGAAATTTAGTAAGACATTTTTAAGGATATTTAGGGGGAGTGGTTTGCTTGTTGCTTGTTTTGTGTTTGTTTTGTTTTGCAGGTGAGAGATTCTAGATAGCTTCTGACAAATGACAACTTTCTATTACTGGGCATAGTGTCAGTACTGTAGAGTCATGAGGCTGTACTTTTTGCAGGGATTAACCACTCTGTCATTGTAAATTTTAATATGGTGCTTTTCATCCATTAATCATACCAGTAGTTACAATGAGAAGTAAATAGTTACTGTCACAGAGTGAGCTGTATTGTGTCTGACCAAGAAATGTCATCTGTATCAAAACTTATCATTGTTTCTGATGTTATAGTATTGACCATACAAGACAGTTTCAAATACTATATGCACTGGTTTTCACGAAATCACTAATCAATGTGCTAAGTAAAACCATAAGGTCTGCCTGCACATTTGTTGGAAAGTGACAACTTTTGTCTTTGAAAGAATGTTACTTTAACAGATGTCAGACAAATTTAATTTAAAAAATTGAGATAAGCTTTGTGAAGATAATAGGAATACATTCATAAATATATTTGGGCAAAACAATATAGAGGGGTAGATGTAGGCAGAACTGAGAAAAAAGCAGAATCATTGAAGATAACTTCCCAGAAGCAAATCCAAAATTATTCAGGGAAGTTTGAGATCAGAACATAACTATTTGAATCACAAGTGCATTATTTATTTTAACTGAATGTGTGTGTGTGTGTGTGTGTGTGTGTGTGTGTGTGTGTGTGTGTGTGTGTGAGGGGGGCGGGAGAGGGAGAGGAAGAGAGAGCGAGATTCAGAAAGTACAAGAGAAGGCTTATAAGGATGATTGGGATGGATGTGTTTATGAGTGGGAATCCAGAGAATGGCCAGGGTTAACTGCAGTCTTTGGACTTCTAGATGGTTATGCTTATCTCTAGCAGAGTTCATGGGGCATACATACCTCTTGTCTTGGTGTTGGTGTTGGTGTCTGACCATTCCTAATTGTTGCTCACTAACACAGGTCATGATGGGCACAGTCCTGGTAAGGTCATTGTGTGGTTAGCGACAACAGCACACAATAATCCAGCTTCAAAATCAACCCTCTTGCTTAATACCTACTAACTTCCCAGCCACTTCTTCAGGTTCACTTGGCTGACCAGCCGATTTTCACCAAGAGGAAATGCTTCACCATCCGAGACAAAGAGGTGCACTCACAAACATCAGTCCTCCGCGCTCTAGCTCTGCTTTTATGGCAGACCCTTTGCTACACAAGAATGGTTGTCATAGGAATCAAATCACTTGGCAAAATTTAAAAGATCCATTGACTTAAAGAAAACCTCCTGGGCTATAAGCTATCAAAGGAAGGCGTTTTGCCATTACTGTTGCTAGCAATCTGCTTTTATTCAGAGTTGCCCACCAGTAGGCTGGCATCATTTTTAGGACAGATATCTGATGCCACAACATTTTCTCAGTGCAACACTTTTTCAAACAGAGAGCAAATTATTTTGCTTTGAATTTTGGTAAAGAGAATAGTAATGATTATAAAGATAACAAGGACAGAACTATTAGTCAGTGTTGTGATACGGTCCAGGGAAGAATGGTCACTCCTAATCCTGCCCCATGACATGGTATAGTTGTAGCATCACCAAATTCAGCTGCTACATGCTGGAAGACAGGCATGTTCTGGCTGTTTGTATTCTGATGGTAATTCTGCTTCAAGAGGGGCTGCCCTGATGAGGAGTGGAACAAGTACTAAGGTGATTTCATATGAAACTTCTCATTCTAACTGGTCAAATAAAGGCTACGGTCTGTGATTGGGCAATGGGAGGGAAAGGTGGGGCTGGAGATTTTAGAGAGTGGGGGAAGAGTAGGGAATGACAGAAGAAGGACAGAGGGCGGGAGAAGAGGTGAAAGGAAGATGGAGCAGAACCACATGGTCTAGAGAAGCCACAAATAGCAAGGGATCTCATAGCTGGGGAATAGGTTAGTGTAGTGGTGTGCGGCTTATATTATAACTATGTTATGTGTTTTTGCATGGGCTTATTGGGTTTGGGGATTTACTGCAACACAGACACATGTTCACTATGCATCAAAAATGACTGTGTAACCTAGAAATGAGGTTTAGATTCATAACTCCTATTTTTTAAAAGTATGTTTTCTTATTGCTTTTCTTATCTTTGTATAAAATTCGCCCTTCCGTTATCATCTGTTCATGTTTACAGAAGACCTAGGCCCAAAACTGTAACATGTGTTGCTACACAGTTCTAAGGAGACACCCCTGGTGACCTCCTTTTGTGGCAGCCAAAATCCACATGCTCATTACCCAGAACCTGCAGAGCAGTTGGAGGAGTAAGACTCGTTAGCGCAGTTGACTGTCTGTCCAGGGTGCACAAAGCCACCGGCAGGAAACAGGAAACTCAAACTTCGTTATTTGCTGGGGGAGGAATTGATTCATCATGAGTGCATCATCTTTGGCAGGCAGCTCTCCAGTCATCTTCTGTTGCTGAGGCCAAGCAGAGGAGGAGGGAGCCCGGGAGTTAAGGTGGGGGTTAGGAGATTTCTATAGGATTCATTTCCACTCACCTCCCAGAGGCCCCATGCTAATAAGAGCAATAATCACCATTTATGATTGTTTAATATATGCCCAGTTCCCAGCTAAGTGCTGTCTGTGCACTAGCTAACCTAATCTTTAAAACACCTCCCCCCACCCCCGGAGATAAGTATAATGAACTCCTTTTTGCACATTAGGAAACATAGACTTGGAGAAGTTAAGTAACTCGCCTAAAGCACACATCTGGCAGGTGTTGGAGTCCGGACTCAAATTCCAACCTCATCTGACTCCATAGCTCTATCCTTAATCATGCTATGTGACTACTTCCCCTGAAAATTAGAAGCCACTCAGTCTTGAAAAAATTAGAAAGCCACTCAGTCTCACCTTACAACTGCATAAAGAATCCCCTTTGTATACACATCTATAAATAACACATTGTCATCTAATTCACTGTCACCCTCCAATGAGGGGTGGCCACTGCAAAGCCTTATGTTTCTCAAGGTGAAACCCATATCACTCGTGCACATCCATTCTTTGGGTCTTTTGTACCCAGGAGCCATGAAAACTGCGTGTTTCTCCTTCAGTGGTCCATCACATTTACAAAGATGAAATGAAATTAGGTTTTTTATGTTACTGCAAAGAAATGCATAATGGAATTAATTGCAATCTCGGCATTTTTGTTTGTTTGTTTGTTTGTTTGTTTGTTTGTTTGTTTAGGGATAAAACAGGAGACGATAAAAATTAGCTTTTACATGGAATAACACCAGAAGCTCCGAGTCCAACCCTTACCTGCTATTCCCTCTGTCATTACTGTCAGGATTCAGGTTTCCCTCTTCTGATTCCTTTTCCATGTTAATGTGTAAGGATTGGCTGCTTGGACTAAGGCAAAAGTCATCTTTGGCACCTGAATTTAAGACTTACATTCACCATGATTACCTCTCATCTGCTGTCTTCCTAGTCACAACAGGCTTTTGCCCCTCAGAGTCATAAGTCACTTGTCTATAAAATAAGAATGACATCATTAACTTCCCAGAAATGTTGGGAGGATTCAATGAAACAAGAACCAAGGCTCCAGCATGTTGTTGGCACATGATAACCATGAAGACTTTTCCCATCATCCCCTGAAATCCATGCCATTCATTAGTATGTCCCCACTGGTGTCTCACTGCAGTCTCTTGAACGTCTACTTGCAATGAATGACTTTGGAGAGCTACCTTGGTGAAAGGTTGTGTCTCAAGCTCCATCGGACTCCTCCCTCACTACTGGAAAGCTGCATTTTTCCCATCGCCAAGTCAATATATACCTGTGCCCCTTCCTGAGGCCTCATTAATTTGCTGTAATTGCAAGGCAAAGTATATCTCAAGCGTGTGAATAGCAACACAGGAAGGCCTAGTACTACCAGCTTTGGGGTTTTCCCTAAGAAGACAGCCTCATCCCAAGGCTCAGCATCACTCTCAGTCCTGTGGGGAGCAGCTGAAAACCCAACCACTCTATTTTGGCTCACACTCCCATTCTTGATGAGAATCCATTAGCCCCTGACAGAAGTGTGGAAAAGGGGATTTACAAACAAGGGCTCCTACCTCATCAGCAGGTGCTTCTGGGGGAAATCATACCCAGGTGCCCAGAGCTCTCCTTAAACTGACAAAAAGCAGTACAGGAAACAAAGGGGCCAGGTGGCCCTGGACTCTGACCTTCTCACAGCGCAGAGCTTAAGTCCCAGGGGGGAACACTGGCTGGGGTGAAGTGACAGGGTTGGTGATTGGGTTTTTAAATACAGATTTTATTGTGATTAATGGGATGTGAAGGACAGAAAGAATAGGAATCTCTCAGCAGTCTTGGAGCATGTGTGTCTTAGACAGGCATCCCTTTGGCTCAGAAACAGCCAGGTACCCAGGTGGCACCTGGGTAAGCTTTCTCAGCCATCATCTTTCTGACCCAGTGAGGAAACCAGTAATAGTTTAGGTGGATCTTTTGTTTCCACACACCACCACCTGTCTGCTAGGCCACAGATGAATACCTCTTCTTTGTACCTTTGCCTGAAGTGACAAATTCATGACCCAGAGGGTTCAGTTTGCTGGATAGATGCCTAGGAATGGAAGTGACCAGGCCAGGCATTGGGTCTTTGCAGCTGCTGCATGCAGGAGGGGCATGTCCATAAAGGTGAACCTAAAAAGGCTACCTGGATTCTTCTCTGCCTCTGAGAGAACGTCACACTCTCCCACAGGCCCTTCAGGAGGCTGGAGGGCCCCTTGAGTCAAGAAGGCAGCTGGCATGGTACAAAGCCCAGACCTGGGGGGCCATATTAACACCACTTTGTAACAAGGTTGTTGTTCATTCAACTAGTCTGAAATTCTTAGTTTTGGAACCTGTTGTCTGCACAACGACTGTGCTTGAGCTGGAAGGCCACAGCTGGAGTTGATATGCACCTTTGGAGAGTCTCGTCTCCTGTAGAGTTTTCCTATTTTAGCCCATTTTAATCCAGCAAGTGAGACAAATTCTTTTAAAGGACCAGATAAACACACAAACAAAACAAAACAAAACAAAACAAAAACTTACAAACCTTGAGAAACAAAGCAGAGGCTGGTTTTAGCCAAGGTCATCATTGTCCAGCCTATGCTCTCTGAAGATTTCTCTGCTGTTTGTCCAGCTGAGGCTTTCATGCTATGAGAAGGAATAATGTTATGTGATCTCTCCTTCTCCTTCTCCTTCTCCTTCTCCTTCTCCTTCTCCTTCTCCTTCTCCTTCTCCTTCTCCTTCTCCTTCTCCTTCTCCTTCTCCTTCTCCTTCTCCTTCTCTTTTCCTCCTCCTCCTCCTCCTTCTTCCTATTCTTCACCTTCTCTCCAGAAGAGGTCCAGAGAGGAAACTCTGCCAGTGCCTGTGCTTGAACTTGGCCTTAAAGCCCTGTGACTTCTGCATAAGGAAGAAGTCAACGCTCCATCTTTCATGACTGACGTAGCCATTCATCTCTGGAAGTGGAACCCTTCCCTATAGTTTCCACAGGAACCATTTCGTATTTATCCGAGTTTATTGGACCCTACGATAGAAGAAATGAGGAACAAAGATCAAGAAAGTCTCCTATCGTAAGTTATTATGTCCTCACCAGATGGAAGAAAAATTTACAAGTCTTTTTTTCCAGATGAGTTGAACGTTTGACTTGAGTGGAAAGAGAAGGAAAACATTCCTCTCAATGGGTACTCCTGCTTTCGGTTGGCAAGAAATGCCACAGTAACAGGTTGTACCAAACATTGCACTTCAAAGGCCTCAAGTTGGCACTTGGAATCTTCTTGCCATAAATTGTATCCAAAAAATGATTTAACATCTCCCCTGTCAATGAAGTGTACAAATGGCCCACACCACCAACCACACACACACACACACACACACACACACACACACACACACACACACATAGTGTATAAATTCCCACATTCCCGGCGCCTCATTCCAACTGAAGAATATTTTTTCCAGAGCTAACATGAAATGAATCAAGTTTATAAAGGGATGTGTGTGAAAATGCCAACTAAGAAATGAAAGTCAGATGCTTCTAAAGGCTGAGTGGAAAGTGTGTTGCTGAGGAGTGCTCTCTATCATGATGGCCACAGCCTGGAGTCTGTAAACCAAGGGGTCATAGGGTGAGGCAGGAGGTAGAAAGCAACCTTCTTGAAAAGGGTAATGAAATAAATACTAAGTCTTCCGAAGGCATGGCTGTATTGTAGACTTGTTCTTAGGAGCACAGCAGAAGACACTTTCCTCTATCATCCTGCTCACTGTTCATATGGTGGGCTTTTGGAGACAGAAAGAAATTGTTTTCAGCAAAATGAATTCTCTGGTAGCATGTCTGGGTCTAGGAGAAAGAACACTTTTTTTTTCCTATCTAGAACATTAATAAACTCTCTCTCTCTCTCTCTCTCTCTCTCTCTCTCTCTCTCTCTCTCTCTCTCACACACACACACACACACACACACACACACACACACACACACACAAAGATTTATTGGGAACACTGAGCAGTTGGAAAGTAATATCTTACATTGTAGTTTTTATTTTGATAAATCCCCAGTGTGAATCCCTACGTCCTGAGCTTTTTAACCACAGAGTTAATGTATTCATCACTATTTGTTTCAGAACTTCAGTTACAATATGGAGCAAGTTTGCCCACGAGAAAGAGTTAGGCATGGGGTCCAGTAGATTTACTGAGATGTCAGCTGTCTGTTTTATAAATATTCTGCCAATGGGGACCTTAAGAATCAACTATATGCTGCAGCTTTTGAGTTGTCATATTAGGTAAAATTTAGGAACTGTTATATCACTATGATATCAAGACCCTGGCTGAAGTATATGCTTCAAGCATAATTTATGGATGCATTTCAAGCTATACAGTCTTTATCCCTCTTGATAAATCTTGACCTAAATACTAAATATTTAGTAGAAAGTTATCTATGTCCTGGAGCAATAATCTCTTATTTATTTGAATTGAGTATCATAATCAAGTAAAGGAAAGACATACTTGAGTGAGATCATGGAATGGGAAATGTGATACATAGCTAGAAAACACGCACTGCTCATTTAGATACATAGTGCTACCCATTTTGTTCAAGAATGACAGTGTTAACAGTTACCAAGCTATTCTCCTTTCATGACAACTGTGTCAACAGTCGCTGCTGGAATAAGCCTAACTAAACCAGAAACCATGACTTAGTTAGCCATGGGAACACAGAATTCAAAACAACTGATACCATGCAGCAGATTCCATCTCTCCTAGGCTGCAGCTCTGAGAAATCACAACACCAAATATTGACAAGTCTAGCTCTGCCCAGCCACATATTCTGGTCGTGTGAGTCTAAGGAAAAGTGCTAGATTGGCGTATACCATCTCCGTTGCTTCTGGTTGCTTTTGGTCTTGCCTTTACCCATGGGTATTCTATCGAGTGCTGAAAGACTGCTAGGTACAAAGCCATCCTTCTTGATTTCCAGGCTATTCCATTTTCATACAGCTGACAGCATCGATCAGAGCAGAGCTTACACTGACCTTTGACCTGAGATACAGTGATAGTGGACAACTGAGAACCAAGATGAAGCAGGATTTAATATGTAACTGGTGAATAAATTTGAGTAATATCTGAGCTGTTACTGTTGGGCTCTACCATAAGGAAGACATCAGAGGCATGAGTGTGTGTGTGTGTATGTGTGTATGTGTGTATGTATATTGCAAAATTTTGGTCCTGGGACATACAAAATATATACATTATCTTAAACTGATCAGAATTAAGCATGCTATACAACTGATGGAGGCTCGTATGTTTAGGTAAGTCATCTCACAGTCTTTCTGGCCCTTTCCTTTTAGTAAAATGTTTTTACATGAGTGCCCAGTTTTTCTGCCTAATACCCGCCTTAAAGTTGACAGTTGTCATCATCAGCCACCAATGTCCCATTCTGTGATGGTTTAAAACACTAAGATTTTGACTATGCAAACTGCCTTAATGTTCATGGAAATAAATAAAAGCACCCATAGTGTTTGCAGACCCTGGCCTGCCAAAGAAAACCAAAAGAGGGAGAGGGAGAGGGAGAGGGAGAGGGAGAGGGAGAGGGAGAGGGAGAGGGAGAGGGAGAGGGAGAGGGAGAGGGAGAGGGAGAGGGAAAGGGGGAGGGGGAGGGAGAGGGAGAGGGAGATGGAGAGGGAAAAGGGGAGGGGGATAAAGCAGTAGAAGAGAGAAAGACCTAGAGCCTTGAGGTCTTTCCTGACTTCTGTCCCCTCAGCATCTTGGTGACCCTTTCTGAACCTCCCAAACGGGAGGCACCTGAGATTGTATCGCTTGAGTTCTTTCAGTATGCTGACAAATGGTTTCTCCCATTTGTTAACTTGGTTGCCTCTTCACCACCCTCTTTATCCTTACTTCACCATCTTCTCCAGCAATGTAACCCAGTTCTTCTTCCTGTCCTCCAAGGCATTTTGTCTCCAGAATGGTGTTCTCATCTGGTGTTCTCATCTGTCTCTCCACTTTTCTAAAGTTGTATCTCAGTGGTTGGCCAGAAACACTGAAGAACATGCAAATAAAAACTCAACCGGGGCTGAAGCTGCAGGATGTCCCTTGGCATCCTTCAGCATGTTGGACACATATGTAGCACTCTCCATGGAGGAAGAGGATCAGAGAGAACAGGCTGCCCATGTGGGTATAGTGACTGCTCCTTCAGATTCCACTCAGCCCCTGTACCCCCAGAAGTCAGCTCCTTCCTCAGTTAAAGGGACTCTGCTCATGACCAGAATACGTCTACCTTTTGGAAATTATTCACACTACCAGCTTTTAGGGTCTGGTTTGCTCCAGGCAATCCTGATTATTTTCATATGGGTTTTATTTTTCCCTTTAAAATACCTGACCAAGAAATCTTTCCCTTTGAAGTTCATCCTAGAGGTGTCCTGTTTTGTTTTTAAAAAGAAAGTAATAATAAAAATAAAGGTTAACTTAGACCATAAATGCACCTCGTGTTCTGTGCGATGGTGCATGTTTGTATTCCCAATGCTTGAGAGGTGGATGCATGAGGGTCAGAGTTCAAGGTCATCCTCCATCACACAGAGAGTTCAAGGTCAGGCTGGAGTACATGAGACAGTCTATAAAGAGGGAGTTGGCTAGCTTTGCCTGTAAGCCTAACTTCCTAAAGGAGAGCTACCAAAAGGCAATTGGGTTGTCATGGTTCCTCTTCTATTAGCAGGGCACTACCAAAGTAATAAGTCACCCAAGGCTAGTAATGTACTGAGCAGAATCAGCTATGTACAGCCAGTGTCACATTGACTCATTGGTAAGTTCAGGTTCAGTTCACTCTGAATAAAGCAGATTCTGAGAATGTGGAAAAAAATAAAAAATAAAAAGGTGTTATTTAGTGGTGAGAATTGGCCAGATTGAATTCATGCAAATGGATAAATGACATATTTTTTTTTCAAAACTACGTTTCATGTCCTAACCTAGACTGCTAACGGCGTTAATGACAACAGTTGGTATATTGTATGTGTGCTATGTGTCAGACATCATTCTAAGAGGTTTTTATAGATGCCTTCTCATTTAATTTCATGATGACAGCTA